>NC_091096.1:13812032-14112032 GCF_024713975.1 Paralichthys olivaceus | reverse complement strand
TATCTTTGCCACTGTGTGTCTATGAATAATGGAGACAGGAACATGGCGTTTCCCTGGATTGTGCTGGGAATTTACTGCGCACAGTCAGATCCTCATAGACAAAGATAGGAGGGCTGAGCAGGTTCTTTACAGCTGGTGTTATTACACTGCAGACAGAGAGGCGGACAGAAGCACACTGAAGAAGAAGCAGCAGCTGTGCTTGTCTCCATTATCATTGGTTTTCTCCAACAGGTCATTATCAAAGATCATGGTCAGAACCAAAAGAGTAGGTTTGGGTTTTAGTAAGCACTGCCTTCATTGCTTTAGTGTTATTCTTCATTAGTCTTCTAATGTTTGCGTCTCCTCTATATGACACTTCCACAGGACGTATACACCAGGCGATGGTGACCTCGCTGAATGAGGACAACGAGAGTGTCACAGTGGAGTGGATAGAAAATGGAGACACAAAAGGGAAAGAAGTAAGCCACCATTCACGATCACTCAAAACACCAGGAGCAGCAGCATGTTCCTTTATTGTCCAAAGCAATGAATAATGCATCCAGAGTGATTCAGAAGCTGCAAACAATTTGCCTGTATGACAGTCCTTCCAGACGTTGCACCCTCTGTGAGCCAACACAGACTTTTACTCTGATCATACGCTGTATAATCAACAGTATATCCCACTAGTCCCCTAATTAGCTTTATTGTATTATTTCTGTATTACAAATCAGTATATAAATTGACCTTCTCTTATGAAGTTGTTACAGGTTTATATTCTGTTGTTCCAGTCTTTCGTACAGTGAAATAAATATTCAGTAAAACCAGTACTTTGTAATGTTAACATTAGATATTGATATGGTTGTTAATTTAGGAACAATATTTAGGCCACAAAAGCTTGAATGCAAAAACATTATATTCTTTGCCTTTTAACATCAAAGACTTGACCCTTTTAGTCTTGAAGGATGGCTTTTATAGCTCTAACAAGTAATACACACTCATGAACTACTAATGTGCAATTTCTTATCTGTGGATAGAATTGGGTTTTGTCCAGTCAATATTAAAGTTATTGGATTGTGATTGTCCAACTAATGTTTGTCTTTCCTCCGCAATTCAAAACTGCAGCTCCTGTAAAAACTGATAACCCCTGTTTTAAATGTGTACACTATTAAATCTGGTGTATATAATTCAGCTTCTTTGAGGCTAATCAGCCAAAAAGTTGTTTTATTTAAAAATGAAAATAATTCTCTACAAAAATGACAGATGCCGGGTTTAAAGGGCAGACAGAGATTATAACATTAAACCATTCAGTGTCAATTTATCACAAATATAAAATACAAATCACAGGTTACTGCTTAAGCTGTGATCCTAAAGCCTTTGTTTACATATCACTTGGCAGAAGTGAACTATGTGCAGGTTATTCACTACCTAGAGTTGATCCTATTGTGTTGTTACATTTATTAACATACATGTAATCAGGTGACTTTAACATCAATGCCCCTGTGTTTCTGGATAGATTGACTTGGAGAGTATATTTGCACTTAACCCAGATGTGGCTCCAGATGAAGAGATTGCCCCTAGTCCAGAGACTCCACCCCCACCAACACCCACATGTGTGAAGATCAACAAAATTGCAAAGGTGAGTACCAGTGCCCCACCTTATCTGTCAGCAACCGTAACAAATCCGTCCAAAGTATGATTTTTAGATGTTTAAATATAACCGTAACTCTTTTTCTTTGTGATTTGAGTGTCTGGCTCCACATGAAAGCAAGAGGGCATCTTAAGTGCTCAGGCTTACTCAGGTAGTAATGAGGCTGCAGTTAGACCTTAATATAGAACCTGGATCCTTCAAGGTAACCAGCTAATTGGTCCTGTTCAGTACACTGTGTGAAGTACACAGAAGATTAGAGCGACTGCATATTACCATGTAATCAAAGTGATTGTTTTGTTAAATATTGCACTTGTGATTCAACCTCTTGTATGGTATTATTTCATATGTTTCCATGTCAAATGAAATGATGTGGCTTAAGTATCAATAAAATCAGTTATACAACTAATGTGCTGTTTAATTGGTCAGAAGTGGGGATCTGCAAAAAAGCGAAGCAACTTGCAAGTGCATTGAATTTGTGAGACCTCTGGGATGAACTTTGAACTATGAAGTCCTATTAAATTTAATTCAACAAAAAACGAACAAAGGAGTAGAAAAGACTTCAACAAAAAGATTCCATTATTGCTTGTTTTTTAAAATCTTTGCCCTAATCACAGAAACATCGATTAATGATGTGCATTTAAATAAACCCTCTAAACCTCTAGCCTGGTAGTTTATATGCTCTATATGTTTGTGTGCTGCTCTTATGACTTTTGTAAAAGATACTTTGAGATTCATGCATGAGCTGTGTCAATAGAAGGGGTCTCTGTACTCAGCACTAATCTGAGTCTCAGGGCTCGTCTATTTCTGTATCTCGACATAACAGCGGCACATAAGAAAAATAATGTTTCCTCCTTCAGGTCCTGAGCAGGAATGAACTGTGTAACAGTGAAATTAGGATTTACTTTTCACTAAACCTCTTGTCCTACAATATCTTGCTGTGGCTTGTGTTTTCTCCTGCAGAACCGTCGGACGATAGCACCAAATAAGAATGACACTCCGTCCAAGGATAATAGAGGTTTGTTTGTTAAATTATTCTCATGATATATAACTCAAATGATCAATGCTTTAAAAAATATCTGTGACCAATATGATCAGATTATTCTGAGAATTCATTCACAATATTTCACACATTTTAAACATGCTATATGACAATCCTTTATGACTGGTTGTCCCTCTGTCACACAAAGTCATTTGTAAGTTTATCAAGTAAAATTAACTTAATTTTAAGAACAGCTATTTTGAAGAGTTTTTAGAGAAGTTGAACTGTTTTGCATTATAGAGAGTTGCTGTTATTGAGCCTATACTCATTGATATAAATAAGGTGATTCTTGCATATCCGTTTGTATTTTTGCTGCGTCCTCTGTTACCTTTTAAACTTTGCTGTTTAAATACTCACAACTATTCAGTCAGTTTTAACTTTGCTTTCATTGCATCCAGTTCTGCGCAGCACTCATTCACCCTCAGTTGATGAACATTTCTTTCATCTTCTGCCGTTCTTGTCTGCTCTTCTCTTCATTCTCTTTTTCCCTCAGTTCTGCACGGTACAGCGGAAAATGTATCAGCTCTTATGGTCTTTTCTTCGATTTACTGCACTGTTATGTTTAGTTATTCAGGTGATTACTCTGAATATGTTAAAGGTTCTGTGTGAAGAATTTTGTGACATCTAGTGGTGAAGTTGCATATTGCAGCTGAATACCCCTCACTTCATTCTCCTCTTCCAAACATGAAAGAACTTGTGTTCGCCTTCATTTGTCATTAAAACTCAAAAGGTGTTTAGTTTGACCAGTCTGGGCTACTGTAAAAAAAACAAGGCGGCTTCCGTAGAGAGGACCCGCTCCTGATGTAAATATAAAGTATATAAAGGGCTCATTCTAGGGTAAAAACAATTTGTACAATAAAGATGTAAGACACCTGTGAAAACATTACTAGTATTATTGTAAATTCAATTTCTGCGAATAGATTCCATTCACTTAAATCTGACAAACTAAACCTTTAATCTACAGTAATAACACTTATTTGTGACTTACTATTTAACTCCACCCATTCAAACACTTCAAAGGATTAATTAAGCAAGTAATTATTTGTTTAGTTTGCTTTAATGTTACAAAGATTTATACGATCTGGAGACACAAGAGTGTTTTTGACCTAATCAGATCTATTCGTTTGTTTGTATTGATAGTGATAGCACCACCTACTGCCAAAAAAAGTAAGACTCTTTTACCACTTCGATTTACATTAAATCTTCACCATGTGGTCAACACTTGATGTCGTGGGCGTGGTCTAGCACCGCGTGAGGGTTGCAGGTAGTGGCGGGTTTATCCTTCCCATGATGCACAAAACACACGCAACACGGAGCCGTTTCATCTGGTCCCTGTTTGCCCTCCCTCCGTGGCCGCATCAGGTCCTGAGATCACAAGTGCTCGGGCCCCCACAGTGCTGCTTGTAGCCCTCAACACATTGAGTTGCAACTTTTGGGTTGAAGTCAACTGTGGACAAACACGTTTGAAGTTGTTTGAATATTATATTGAAAACGGAGGGTTCTTTTTCAACTTACAAGTGTTGTTTTAGGAGCATATGAGTCAAACGTGCTTGTTCTTAATTTTTGTGGTTTTGTGTTTTCAGTGATTCCGACCCGGGCAAGACCCCAGCAGCCTCCGCAACCAGAGCAGGCGCCACCGCCTCCATCACAGCAGCCTGCTCAGCTCAATCAAGCTCAGACTCAACAGCAACTACAGAATGGTAACATCATCAAATCAATACTGTTTTTTTTGTTTATTTTTTTATGAAGGATTGGATCATTTGATTCTAGGCCACCTGCAGAAACAAACATCACTTTCTTAATGTCGTGTTTTTGTTGACTACATGTCACAGAGTCCTCACATCACCTGATATCCAGAAAGGAGTCTGGACAGCTTTGTATGTATCACCTGCATGTTTCCCCTGCCTTAAGTGCTTCATGGTGATTTTAATAGAGTTCCCAATAGAATCTGAGAGTCATCTAGTCCTCAGAAGATTGTACACCCAAAATGTCTGCCAGATACTATTCTGTGGTGTGGTGGTGAAGTAGCACAACAAATCCATCCAGCAGACAGGCTTTCTGGGTATTAGACAAGGAGTAAAAAAAAGATTTGTGCTGCTGTTTGACTGTGTGTCTTTTATCCGTCTGATTTCTGCTGAGTCACACACAAGCCCAATGTGGAAAAGCCTGTGGCACTCTGTGATGCTCCTCCAGGCTCAGATGACAACAATGACCTTTTTCTTTATCCTCCGTTCCTTCCACATGCTCACTGTCATTTGATGAACAAAGAGGAGAAGGAGGGAAACACCTTGTTCCCCCTCCTCATCCCCTCAGCTGCCCCTCCGACTGCCTCTATAACTTAATAACCCTTAACTAGTGATGATGCTGCCACCCTGTTGTAGAGCTGTGTCCCGGTGCTGACCCAGCTCATCTACTCCTCCCAGATTAGAGCAAATTATTAATCCCTATGCTCTGGTAGTCTAGGTTCTCAGTGACTGGTGCCAGCAGGCTTTGGTCTGCCTTTGCAAAGGGAAGCTGGGCTGTAGCATTGGGACATGACTTATCAGATGACACTGATCGTTATGAAATCTTAAAGGGATAGTACACAGAAAAATGAAAATTTCCTCATCTACTCACCACTATGCCTATGAAGGAGGGGGGGAAGTGTTTGAGTCCACAAAACACTTCTGTCATAATGATAGAGGGAATCTTCATTTTTCAGTGAACTATCCCTTTAAAGAGTCAGAGAGGGCTTACTCACACTTTTGCTAACTTGTGTTTTCTTATTGCATTTACTAAGAGGTTGACCTGAATTAATACTAATCTGTGGGTGTTCTGTGCTGGGAAATTTGAAATAATCCTCTGGTTGATGGATGGTTGAACAATTTTCTGCACTTCATTTAAAATAGAGATCTTCACAAGTCCAAAAATTTGCAGTAAAATGTTTGTCTGTTTATTGTCCCGGTGACGGATGACAAACGTGGCTTGTCTACTGTCAGCTTTGCAGGTTTGTTGCAGTTTAATAAAGATAGCTTGGCTATCTGGAGCTTGTCAGGTCCACTTAGTTATTACACATAATATGAAACAGAGCTGGACCTGACTGACTTGCCTCAAAGCACATATCTTATCCAGCAAGTCCTCTGGTCCAGTTGTGTGCATGCACAATGTGCTCAAAACATGAGAGAGCATGTTTTGAGCACATTGTAAAGGCCTTTTGTTATGTAGAGAAAACAGCTACTGTTATACTAGGGCCACTGTGTGCAAGACTCTGCATCCTGGTCTGTGCTTGAATACTATCACTGTTCTACTTTAGTTGGAAATAGGCCAAGGTTTTCCCCTTCTGTTTGAGCGAAGGCCACATGAGAGAAAGGAAAGATGCAGTGAGAGAAAGATGCTGCTCACGTCAAGTGTGAACACTGAGGAAAAAGAAGAAATGGATTGGAAGAGGGATGAGAGAGAAAGAGGCATTTTTTGAAAGAGAAGCTGATATATTGGCAGTGAAAGGGAGCATAGTAACAGTCTCTCTTGTCTTTATGGCAGCGAGGAGGAAGTCGAACTGTGTGAAAGAGGTGGAGAAACTGCAGGAGAAGAGAGAGAGGCGTCGGCTTCAGCAACAGGAGCTCAGGGAGAAGAGAGCTCAGGTACAATTCAACCATTCAACTTTCTCCCCCTGAATCTATTTGATGAATCTTGATCATTAATCAGTCATGGTCCTGAGCTAATATCCTGAAAGACATTAGATGATTTTCTGATCAGTGAATACATCTCCCTCTTGTCATTTTCTTTTCAGGAGGTGGATACGACCATTCCTAACTATGAGATCATGTACATGATCCGAGAGTTCCGAGCCAATCTAGACTACCGGCCACTGACCACAGCAGATTTGGTGAGTAGACAGTTTCTTCTTCTTCATCTTGGTTGTTGTGTGTTTGCCCTCAGTCACAAACTATTAATAGACCTTCTCTGTTTCACCAGATTGAAGAGCACAGAATATGTGTTTGTGTCAGGAAACGTCCACTCAACAAAAAAGGTACGTTTTTTTTATCGTTGTGAGCAGCTGTCACATGTCATGTTCATTAAAAAAATAGAATTAATAAGTATTATTATTGAAAGTCTTTGTTTTGCTGTTTTGCAGAATTGTCAATGAAGGATTTGGATGTGATCACCATCCCCAGTAAAGATGTGGTGATGGTGCATGAACCTAAACAAAAAGTGGACTTGACTCGCTTCCTGGAAAACCAGACATTCCGCTTTGACTACGCTTTTGATGACAGCACCACCAACGAGATGGTTTACAGGTTTGTAACGACAAACACGGCACGTCATAAGAGCAAGCCATTTTATGTGCTCGTTCTTACAGACACAAGTCACTCTCAAGTATTCAGTGTGAGGATAATGCATAGTTTTCACAGAACTGATGTAATGACTTTAATCAACATGTCTGTGTGTAAAATGGTTGGATGTTATACCTTTGGCAGGAGGAGTAGTGAATGGATGTGTGCTCTGTGTTTCACTGCAGGTTCACTGCCAGACCCCTAGTGGAGACCATCTTTGAGAGAGGCATGGCCACTTGCTTTGCCTACGGACAAACAGGCAGCGGAAAAACACATGTGAGTTACATTCAAGGAAAAGCCAAAAAACACATTTCTTACAACGGATGAAACCTAATTTTCCTATGAGGATTTTATTGCCTATAATTTCAAAATATCACTTCACTTATTTTGCTCTGTGTTCTGTGTTTTAGACTATGGGTGGAGATTTCTCTGGGAAGAACCAAGACTGCTCTAAAGGAATTTATGCGCTAGCTGGTGAGTCAGTGAACCTTTTTTTCGGAACTAATTTGTTGTGTAGTGTTGTGAAGTTGTTCAAATATAATTTAAGGTTAAATGTTTAGATCTCTCATCTCTCTTTTCTTTCAGCTCGGGATGTATTTCTCATGTTGAAGAAACCCAACTACAAGAAATTAGATCTACAAGTGTATGCAACCTTCTTTGAAATCTACAGTGGAAAGGCAAGTGATGTGTTATTCATGTTAAGGATATTCTCACAATATCTGTGCTTTCAGTCAATGTCATCTTTAAAACAAAAAGGATCCTCTTTTCGGCAAATGAATTACTCAAAAAAATTAAATAGCAAAATACTATAAAGTACTAATTGGATCCCTGGCAGTTAGAGCGATCATAGATTTACCAACTGTCCTATTAATGTCTTAAATCATTTGAATTATTCATATTGGTTTTATTTAAAATTGAATTTTATTTATTATCGAGCTCTAACAGAGAGAGAGAGATGAGTTTTGCTCACTACTTAGTTTTACCTATTAATTCTACCCTAATAAATAATATTCACCATGTTCAACTCACCAATATCAATTATACATTTTCTTTAATTATAGTCAGTATCAGATAATCGCAACAGCACTAGATGTAATCATTAGTTTTTGTTGTTTTTTTGCTGTGTGTACCTTTAGGTGTTTGACCTGCTGAATCGTAAAGCCAAACTGAGGGTGCTGGAGGATGGAAAACAGCAGGTGCAAGTTTTGGGGCTTCAGGAGAAGGAGGTGAAGTGCACAGAGGATGTCCTGAAACTGATAGAAGTGGGCAACAGCTGCAGGTATGATGACAGAAACCCAAGCAATCTAGTTGTTAGTGGTGCAATCTCACGACTCGGAATTCATGTGTTTGTTCACTACTTATTCTTATGATCATATCATAACTGTGGAACATTTATTTTTGTCCTGTATGAACTTTGACGTCCATGGTCACATTCTCTGTAAATTATGCTCATGGCACTTTTTTCTGGCTCCTGCAGTTCTTTTTTTTTTCGCTCTCGTTTGCCTTATGTTCATCTTTGTTATCTTGCTCTCTCTCCTAGAACATCAGGGCAGACGTCAGCCAACGCTCATTCATCTCGCAGCCACGCCGTATTCCAGATAATTCTTCGGAGGAAGGGGAAGATGCATGGCAAGTTCTCCCTCATCGACCTCGCGGGAAACGAGAGGGGGGCTGACACGTCGAGTGCTGACCGCCAGACACGTCTGGAGGGAGCTGAGATTAACAAAAGCCTTCTGGCGCTGAAGGTCTGTAGGCGGGGAGGGGAGTAGCTCTCTTGGTAGAGACTCCAGCATTTCACTTTATTTCGTAATCACTAAATTGCTTCCTTTTTCTTTTTTATTATCACACTTTCTTCACCTTTCATGATTCAGGAGTGCATCAGGGCTCTTGGCCGCAACAAGCCCCACACTCCCTTTAGAGCCAGTAAGCTGACCCAGGTCCTTAGAGACTCCTTCATTGGGGAAAATTCACGCACATGCATGGTCAGTTCTGTTTTTATAAATAACGTGGTGTCTCACCTCTGCCATACGTGACATTAATCTTAATGATCCTCTCTTTTTCTCTCTTCACAGATTGCAACAATCTCTCCCGGTATGACATCCTGTGAAAATACACTCAACACACTACGCTACGCCAACAGGTGGGAATAGCTACCACAGTGATTTCAACAGTGCCTCTTTGCCACAGAAACCAATACAAATTTTGAAATTGAGCTCCTATGATTCTACTATAATCCCCAGAGGTTTTTGTATCAATTCAAATTAGCTGTACAAATGTTACTTGGAGTTCCTCTACCTAGTCTCAGTTCTAACTCTCGTGTCCCCTCTCACTTCTCTTTGTCCTGCTTTGTTTCCCTCTCTTCTCTCCTGCCCTCTGTTTGTCTGTGGGCTCTTGCCTCTGTGTAGAGTGAAGGAGTTTGGGATTAGTCCGTCGGACATCCCCTTCTCCCAGGGCGGCCAGGGGAGCCGCCCTGACCTTTCGCCCACCAATACCTTTGAGTACGATGACTTTGCTGCTACCTCTCCCAGCAGGTCAAAAACGTCCCAAAGAACAGCACTGAATACACACACACACACACACACAAAGCATGCGCTCCCCTCAGGTTTTGATAATATGATACGCGTCCATGGTCTAATTTCCCTTGCTTTCATTCACTTCATCAGTTCACTGTGGAAAACCTCCTCTGTTGTCTCATCCTTCCTATGCATGATGTGACACTTTTCCACCTCCTCCTTTGCTTTCATTTCTTTTTTCCATCTTAAATAAGCTGTGGACCTCACTGTTTTCTTTTCACTGACTCCTGAAGAACAACATAACCATTTTATTTGTTCTGTGTGACATCATCAGTGGTGAGGCCTGAATGGGCGGGACACTCTGAATATATACATGATAGTTCAGAACTGGACTTCATGAGGCTTTATGATTCCTTGATGACTTTTAGAGGCAGTGTTCAACACTGAATATCGTTCTTCTCATGCTTGCTTGGGTCGAATATTTATCTATATTAATAATATACACCACCAGATGACCCCCGGCTCCTGTCATAATCCATGGTCTGCAAGTCTGACCCGTGTGGTCACAAAGCTAAAAGCAGCAAGCTCCTAGGTTGAACACTGCCTCTGAAGCTCAGGAAGGATGAAGCAGAAAACTGTGAAGCAATTAAGTAAAAGTATCAAGGATGAGCTTTTGTTTGGATCAAATGCTGAGCAGGTAATCCCTCTCACATGGTCCTGATTCATTCAGCCTTACCTGCAGGTCAGGTCCAAGTTGCTAATATCTTATTAGCTGGGTGAGGCTCAGAGTTGGATTGATTGTATTGTACAGGTGAACCAGACAAACCTCCCACAGTAAATAGACACAGAAATTATATAAACATTTACAGGACCAACACGGTCATCTCTCCCCATGCATGATCTCACTGCTGTCATGATGCTGTCATCCTTTGCTATTCGTGAACGCTTTTCACCCGACAGTTGACACTTCTAAATCAAACGGCAGCCCCGCTCAGAGTGGGTCTGCGCCACGGGGAGACTCTGTCCTGACCAGATCATTGTCTTTTCTCTGCAGAGTCAAGGAGCTGACTGTGGACCCCAACCAAGTGATTGAGGGCGGTCGTCCTAACATCAACGCTGTCAATCAGCTGGATCTTTTAGACGAGCAGTGGCTGAGTATCTCGCCACAGAGAGACGACCTCAAACTGCTCTGTGAGCAGAATGTAAGTAGGATTATGGGTATGGATCTCATCTTATATCAAGTTATATGTAACATCATGTCATATAACATGTATACAGCATATTCTAAATAAGTGATTCATGGACAATTAGGAAACTGAAATGAATAGTCAGTAATGTCCACTGGAATCCAGATGTCTGTCAGATGTTCAGTTTTCTCGATAGTGAAGTCACAGTGTAAATGTTTTGCAGGAGGAGGAGGTGTCTCCCCAGCTATTTACCTTCCATGAGGCCGTGTCTCAGTTAGTGGAGATGGAGGACCAGGTCCTGGAGGACCACCGAGCTGTTTTCCAGGTAAGAGCACTGAACTTAGGATGCTTTCACACCTACCTTCTTTGGTGTGGACCTTTCCACTTTTAAATAAAACACCAGGACTGAAACTGTATGTAAGAAAGGAGTTGTACTTTTACATGTTCTCTCTAGAAAAGCTCTCACTGGGATCATTTGTAAAAGCTGCAGTAGTTCTATGCTGCTGGTTCAATTTTATTAACTAAATAAGCACCTTTCTCTGTGTGCAGGAGTCGATCCGCTGGCTTGAGGATGAAAAGGTGCTGCTGGAGATGACAGAGGAGGTGGATTATGATGTGGAATCGTACGCCACTCAGCTGGAGCAGATCCTAGACCAGAAAATAGAAATCCTCACCGAGCTCCGAGGTATGACTACAGTCGAGAATGATTTGATGCCATGCATCCTGTTACGACAAACACGAATCACTTCAGTTTTACGATAATGTCTCTTCCTCTCTTCGACAGATAAAGTGAAGTCATTCCGCTCTACTCTCCAGGAGGAGGAGCAGGCCAGTAAGCAGATCAATCCCAAGAGGCCACGTGCTCTTTAGTGACTGGAGGCTGAAGAGATTGAAGTGGCACATACAGAAAAGTAACCACTAGATGTTTGGCACAACTCCTGCTGTCAAGAGCAGCCTTGAGAAAACATTAAAAAAGGACTTTCTGATATATCGACAGGCTCAAGGATTCTTATTTGTCATGATCCCTCTCCTGTAACAGAACTGGCTCCTAACTCATTATGGTCTTGTAAGAAAACTCAGCAAGGAAAATAGTTTTTCCTTCTTTTTCATGAAGAATGTTTTAGTTTCCTCTCCCCCATCTTATTTAATTATTTTCTTTTATACTTCTTTGTACTTTCTTTGAACAGAATATTTTTTTTGACCTGGCTGAAGAGATCTCCATCAGTCATGTTTTTAAGGTTTACTGCAGAAAACCAGTATTTAATATGTGGTTTCCCCTGGCTGACATTTCTGCATGTGCACTCAGTGATAGCGTATGTACACCACTGTGCTCAGATTTCATGCTTTGACTCCTCAGTTGGAAAGACATATCTCATAAGCGATCTCTTCTTTCATTTCCTTCCTTCTGCAGTGTCAGGCTAATTCCCATTTGTGTTTCCTTCCTTGTGTCCCTGAGGTTTTTTTTACACGTAGTATGCTTCAGTTTGTACCATTGCATTCTATCTGGTAACTGACTTAAAACATTCTTACTTAATGTAAAACATGTTTTCCACCCCTGTTTAACACTTTGTTATAAAAACTAAACTAGAAAAACCTGCTATTAATAAATGAATAGTGATGACTCCTGACCTAACATTGGTTATATTGCTCAGTGTTTGCACTGGATGTAATGCTGGATGAAGTAATAAAAGATTCCCTTCATTTTAAAGGCTTTTGGGTCAGTTAATTATACAAATCTAAATACTGATTACTGCCATGTTTGAGTACAAGAGTCACAGTGTTCCCGCAGTTCAAGTTCATAAAACCTATTTGAAGGAAGATAACCTGCCATTAACTAATGCAAGAACTAAAATAACTTTTCACAAAACCTTCAATTGTCACTACACTCAAGAAACCAGTGAATTACGCCAAATCAACCATGTAGAAAGGAAGCAGTTCCAGTAGCCACAGTTCCGGGGGGGGGGCACAATTGGAGAAGCTCATGGTCTTAGGAATATGACAGTAGGCTACTAGAAGCTATCATCTCGCTCTGTACTAAAGACCGAGAGTGGATATCATCCACACAAAGATCGACCAACATCAGAGGTTATCTGACGACTCTTAAATACAAAACAAACGCAGCCTTTCAGAGAATAATGATGAATTGATGCAGTAGATGTTACATCTGCATTAAGAGGAGCTTGTATGGTTTGATTACAGCCAAAGAATGAATGTGATATTATGGAAGGAGGTTCTTACTTTCAGGCTGTGGCTCAGGAAAATAAGTGACAACCTTCACCTTGACAAAATAAGGTTCTCACTGAGGAGCAGAGTCTCAGTTTAACAGGATTTTGCTGCCCCTCGTCTGTTACCTAAAAAACTATCCACATGTTGACTGTCCATTCTTCTTCTTTACCTGATAAGGTCTTTTGTGTTTATATTGGACACTGTTGTATTTTTTTTACAAATGAAAATGTGGACTGTTTTCTTCTCCTTCATCTTATCTTCAAAAAACATACTCGAAAAAGAAAAAAGATTATACAAATCAAAGGACTGAATGACCTCCATTAACCTTTGAACTGAGAAGCTATCATGTACCATTGTACTCATCTTTGTTGTCGTTTTACAGAGAAACACCACATAGCAACAGCAGCTAGGGAAACAATGTGCGTCAGTATCCATGGTGACAGTTGCTACCTGCTTCAAGTGAGAAATGCATCCCTGCTCACACAGAAACCAATGTGATGTCATGCATTGAAGTGAATTGCAGAAAATGGATGTAGCTATGTATCTCTCTTACCTGACAGGTTGATGCAGCTGCAGCTCGATGCTTCAGACGTTTTCAGACAGTTGCAGTGACAGGGTCGTTCTGCTGCTTCACTGTAAACAAACATGTACACTGTTTTCATAGGGATGTGATTTCCACCAGGTCGGACAGTCTCTCCTGATTAAAAAGTTTTATTGTGAAAGGGTTTCATTGGAAACACTGATGTGTCACAGTCTGCCTTGACAACCTCTGGCGGCCAGAGCGGGTAACTGCATCTAATTCTTCAGCAGGAATAAACATTTGAATGGCTGCAAGAGGAGACTGAACCACATCATGAACATAAACACATGGCCCCTCAAAGACGTCACAAAACGCACTAATTAATTGATAAGATATCAAGCAACAGTTGCTGCCCCTGACTTGACAATTCAGTGAGTCACGTGATGTGGACACAAAAAATGTGACAACAATAATAACTTGTGGACAATCTTAATTTATTGTGAGTTACTGCTCATACAGCATTAAACAACAGAGTACAGTACGGAGTATTAGGGCCACATAAAGGTGACAAAACATTCAGATTGAGAATAGTCATAATACTACAGAAACAAAATATTATAAGAAATATAAGTATAAAGGGACAGGGAGTATCAACTTTAGCACGAGTTACCTTACTGCTTCTCTTCATTTCTTGAAATATCAGGAATTGAAACTCATTAAATTATGACATAATTCAAGTAATATTATGACTCAATTCTTGAAATCTCTTGAACCTTTTCTCTTCAATGTGGCTCCAATACTCACCTTCTCCAATAAGGCCGTTTTGAAGAAGTTCAGACTGATTTTTGATTAGAATAATTACAAATTATTTTTGATGGATGACAAATTCACGCACACACACAGCTTATACAGCCTCCATCAGCCAAAAGTTGTCCCAGTGAAAGTCATGAAGGTAAAAAACTCAATATGAGCTCTTTAAATGTTTCCTCTACATATTCTTTGTATATTTCATCCAAGTGTTTCAATGTGGGAAATTCAGTTCCTCCAAGCAAATCTCCACAAGAAGAACGAGAAGTCAGAGTCTCTTTTCTTCCCACTCACAGGACTGCTAACTTCACCCCCCCATCATAAAGGCTGGAGTCATACAGCTTCACTTTCCTCTACCATTTAAGAAAAGTGGATTCCTGCGGAGTTGAACGCGTGCAGCAGTCTGAGGATGTAGAAAAATACCCACGATTAAACAAGTCAAATCAGTCATTTAGTTTCAGGTAGATTAAAAAGTGATTTGAAGGAACTTACACCATGAAGTCATCGATATCCATGGACCTGGCTCTCTTCTCACAGAAATCTACCTCCTGCAACACGCTCTCGATCTTCTTGGTGATGCTGAAGTCTGTCGGAACTTCCTGTCAAGGTGAAGCACAAGACTCTAGATTCAGACAGGCCTGCTTATAAGTGTGTTATAAGTGGCAGTTTTTAGTCAGAATCCAACATGGCTGACAGAGCTGTGTACTGGGATGTTCACTCACCACACTGTGCACAGAGCAGTGGATTCGGTAGTTCTTTTCCAGCAGCTGTTCCACAGCAGTCGACCTGGAAATGATAAGTCCACATTACTGACGGTGTTGTTTTCCCCATATGTTCTTCTGACAGAACAGGCTGCAGGTGGAGTGGGAGCATCTGCAGCAGGCGGTTAGTTACTCACTTGAAAGCTGCACTGAGTGTTTTGTTCTTCCTCACGAAAGCTATTCTGACCAGGCCGTCCCACTCCTGTACAGGAGAGAGGAGAGCACAGTGTTAGACGTCTACACTTCATCTCCTGTTCTAAATACTAAGGTCATCGAACAAATACATAAATACAAAAAAGCCACACAACAGAAACACAACAGACGATGACAATGAAACAAGCAGAGTTATTTACTGTGGTCGTCAGCCGTCATGTGTGAAAACCCAGACAAGCCAGTCACAGCTTACAATGTGATGGCCGTACCTTTGGGGTGTTACGGTGCATGTGCTTGGAGCACCAAGAAAGGAAGAACGCACTCGTCGTGTAACACCTCAAATAGACGAGAATCAAAGTTTAAGCGGTCACTGGCTTGTCTGGGTTTTCACCAACAGTCAACAACAGTTGACTTGACCAAAGTCAGTAACTCCGCTTGTTTCATTGTTAATATTCATTGTTGCTCACTTCCGTTGTAGTTGTGTTTCCACCATTGCCATGAATGCACTTGTGTGAGAAGTCTTAAGAAACTCTACCTGGAAGTTAACTGGAGGGGGAGGATTTTTCGGTTCTATCCTGACGACACTAGACTCCACTTTTGGAGGAGGACGGAAATTATTCTTCCCCACCTGATTAAAGGGGAAACATCAACAGAGCGTCACAGTTGTTGCAACAGCAGAAAAATCAAGATGAAAAAGAATCTTCCAAAGACACTGTCATCATGGAGTGGTGTCAGAGTCGCCGTTGGACGAACAACGTGCACACCGACCTTCATGAGGTGGTCGACACGAGCCAGGAGCTGTGTGTTGATGGACAGGCGGCAGTACAGCTTCTCTCCAGGTGCGGCGACCAGTCGCATGGCAAACTCTCTCTGGAACATCAACACGGCACACCTGAACAGAAGTGAAAGAAAAAGAGCCTCTGAGTGTTCAACGTGCACATGGGATAAAAGGAGTTCAAAACATTCTTCTTCTTTTTTTCTTTTAACTTTCTGACCTGAAGAAAGGTCGGTGAAGCAGGAGCTTGAAGACAAACGGTGATGAAATCTGCACACGGCACAAAGAAAAGCAGAGATTTAGATAAGTGCAGTGAATGACGTATTATCAGATCAGCTGTGTGCAGGAGGAGAGCGTGTGTTTACCTGGTAAGGTAAATTAGCCACACAGACGTCGAAGAAAGGCAGATCTGTTTTTAATACATCTCCAACTAATATTTGAAGCTTGGTCTGCATGGGCCTGTTGGATAAAAACAACGTCCTTTCATTAGATTACATTTTCATTTCTATTCAATTGTAGCCACCATGCAGATACACAGTGTAGAGCCCGACTGATTTACAGTTGGCAGATAAAAACCAGCAGATATGAGCCTTTCAACAGAACAATGCAGAAAAGATGTTTTACATTTTGTGTTAAAAATTATTTTCTAAAATCAAGTTCTGCATTATATATACATTCAAAATTGATTTATAGTTATTTATAATTAAGTTTGTGGTTATGTCATAAAGGTTTGATATTGACAAATTCTTACTGGCCCCCGAACACATAAAAACACATCATGTCGTCACTCACGTGCACTGTACTCTTTTCTGAAGCTCAGCCACCAGTCTGCCGTCCAACTCACAGGCCACCACCTGCAGGAATATCAATGACTCTTTGGAATGAAGAGCTACAGATAATGGAGGAGGTTGTAAACCCTGACGATAAAGTGAATGAGAATGTTTCTGACATGAACTCTGAAGAATGGGTCCAGACTTTTTCTGTAGTTTCTCTATTACACATGAAGAACGCAGCAGGAGGTTGTCTGGACGCGTTCAGAAAAACAAGACAATGTCAGGACCAGTCAGGAGTCAGGACATGACATCATTTCTGCTGCGATGTTAACGACTTTTTTGCCATCCCAGCAACTTGTTTGAGAAGTTCGCATCAGCCCTTATCACCAAAGGCTCTTTTATCTCATCTTTCCAAGTTGCCATGTTCGTCAGTGTCACAGAGATCTCATCAACACACTCACTCGATTGCTGTTAATTTTTTCACTTGACATTTTCCTGCTTTTCATTCTCAAACGGGCTCACAGCAGTTCATGGATAAAACCACACGGTGATGCAGCAGTCAACTTTCCTGTCTCGACCCGAGGACTTGGAGCATGGCAGCGCTCTGACTCTCTCACCTTCTTAGCTTTCTCCAGCAGTTTCACCGTCATGTTTCCAGTACCGGGTCCCACCTCCAGAACCACGTCTGTCGGCCTGAGAGCAGCCTGAAACACAGGACACACACAGAGCGGCTCAGACACAAACACGAATCAGGAAAACTGTGTATAATGAAAATAAATTCACGTGTCTGTGGACACACTTGTGTGGGGAAACATTTACATTCACATCTCAGTGGCAGAGTGCATTAGAACAGCCTCCCACCTTCTCAATGATACTATTGACGACCAGGGGATTCTTCAGGATGTGCTGGCCGATGCCGGTGTTGAACATGATCCCTGCAACAGACAGAAAACACGACAGTGTCAACAGTGAAGGAAGGAAATGGATTTATACAAGTCCAGTAAACAAACTACTTCTACATTAGATTATACTCTTACATTATAAACACACTTCAGGCAATGAGCTCCACCACATTTCAGAAGAAGTCAGCAGGAATTCTAAATAGTCAGTTTACATTATGTGGTGAGTTATAATAATTATAATAATAGTTGAATTCATTAATATTACTGTGTAGTCTTCACTTGCAGTTAATGATTGTTTTTGGATTAAATTTACATTAAACACAAAAGAAAACAACTGATGGTAAATCAGTTTATCATTAACTAACGAGTTAGTGATAAGAACACGATGTGTGTTGTATGTATGTTGTATGTGTGTTGTATGTATGTTATATGCATGTTGTTGTATGTATGTTGTTGTATGCATGTTGTATGCATGTTGTTGTATGTGTGTTGTAGGTGTGTTGTATGTATGTTGTATGCGTGTTGTAGGTGTGTTGTATGTATGTTGTATGTGTGTAGTATGTGTGTTGTATGCATGTTGTTGTAATGTCAGTTTAAATCATGTTTTTTGTAATAAACTGGGAACGTGTGCTGAGCGTCACTGACACACGTAAACAAACTTTATTGACAGCACGTGACAATTCCCTTTAGTTTATGGAGTTTGATGTGAACTAATGTTTAGTTTCATGAGGATGAAGATGAATTTGATCAGACTGTAAATAGAAGGTTGGACTGTTCTCCCAGCAGCTGACCGTGGTGTTAGCTGTCGTGCTAATGCTAACCCCCCCCCCCCCCTAGAGACGTACCTTGGTTCTTCACTTCCTGGTGCTGCCTGCTTTTCTTCTCCGCTCTGATCTTCGGCATCTTTGCTCCGTTGTAAGATCCACAAACACGAAGTTGTTCCAGTTAGTCCGAAAGAAAATCCGTGCGAGCTCCTGACACACGTGTAAACGCTATTCTCTTCTTCGCTGACTTCAAGCGTTCCCTGCTTCTTGTGTCGCCCTCTAGCGTTAGCTGAACGTCATCTACATTGGTTTTTTTAAAACTAGCAAAGCCCTCAGATCTTCATGAGCTGGTTTTGTGTCCTTGTCTGTTCTGTAACTTGTCATTCTATCTGTTAAGTAAGTGAACTGGAGTAAGAATACTGCAGTGTTACACTGAAATGTACACAAGTACTTCAAAATTGCATTCAGTTACAGAACTTGTGCGAATGACCCGAGTAAATTTCTTCAAATGCATATAAAGAGACTAGTGGAACGTATACCTACACCAGGGCCGTCCCCTTATGAAACTACATTTAAATTCAACTAGATCGAGATTTCTATTTGGATCTGCACCAAATAGCACACACTCATAGATATCAGGTCCCTGAAATGTTTTCATCAAGATCCATCAAATATTCTCTGAGCAATCAATGAAAAGTTTGAAAAATGCCACATCTCGCAAGATATGTAATGGCTTCTTTTCTGACCCGCACCACACCCCTCCACCAAGTTTCGTAGTAATCAGTGCAGTATTTTTGTGTACAACTTACATAAACTAACAGTTAATAAAGTTTTCTGTTTTACAAACGGAGAATAAAACCTCCTTGGTGGAGGTAATAATAATTTAAATAGATGGTTTTAGATTAAATTTTATTATTTATTAAACAGAACAACGATGAAACATAAATATGAGTGAATAGATTCCTTTTCCTAATCAGAGATGGGAATCTCCTCCAGTGTCATGGCGATGTCTCGAAGTTTGGGATCGTCCAGCCAGTTGACTTTACAGGCCAGGAGGATGCCCTGAGGAGAGACACGTGTGTTAATACACCAGCTTCTAAGTTCACTTCATGCATTAACCAGTCAGACCTTGTAGTGATAGAAAGTATTTTCTTAATTCTTGTACAATTTACCCTCAGGACATTCTGGGTCATGATGGCCAGCTTTTTATATTTCTCCAGGTTCGCCTGGCCTTTCTCCAGCACTGCTTTGTATTTCTCTATATCTGGGTGCTCCT
This sequence comes from Paralichthys olivaceus, assembly GCF_024713975.1. Classification (NCBI taxonomy): domain Eukaryota; kingdom Metazoa; phylum Chordata; class Actinopteri; order Pleuronectiformes; family Paralichthyidae; genus Paralichthys; species Paralichthys olivaceus. The sequence continues at coordinate 14,092,396 of NC_091096.1, read as the reverse complement.
TCCTGGACATCAGCTCCTCCATCTCCTTCATTTTCTCATGAGTGAGACGTTTCATCTCTACACACACAAATATTATTGACAAAGTGAGTCTACTCTCTCACAAGAATAAATGTGTTGTTTAATAGAAATTTAATTGTTTACCATTTGTCAAGTGAACATGGAGCAGAGAAAAACTCAAATGAAAATTAGAAATGAACCACAAAACATACCAAGTCTCTTCTTCTGTACTTCTGTAATTTCATCTTGAAGATCTCTGGACTCCTGTAGAAAAATTTGAAATCAATTAGAAATAACACTTTTATCCTAATACATGTGTCAATTTGTAAAACAGAAAACTTGCAGAGCTCCTACCAATCTACTCAATAATAGAAGAGACTACTTACTTTCTGAAGTTGTTTTATATGTGAACAAAAAGCCATGCAGCGATCGCTTACAGCTTTCAGTGCACTAAAAATATAAATTTACAAAACCGTCAATCAATACCATAAAATGTTAACAAAATAAATGTACGAGTTGTTTCAGTTTGGAGTTGACGTACTCTGCCTCTGAATTGTTTTCTTTCAGCTTTTCTCCAATAGCATGCCACATCTGCATCCTGAAAGACACCAGTTGAATGTTAATGTCTAAAGTTAACCCAGGGTTTACAGATTCTAGATCAGATATTTTCATATTGTATTAACATATATCAGAGAAATCCATCATTTATCAAAGAGAATAAAGAATGTTTTCAAAGCAGTTTACCTATGTAGAGTCAACATGCTGTTAAAATGATTTGTCTTGACTCTTTCCAGCTCACTGACGTAATCTGGTCTGGAAATGTAGATGAAATGTATAAATTGCGTTACAACATAAATTCTTAAATAAACATAATCCTTCTAGATCCACACCATTGGTTAAATACTCACAAATCTCTCTCTGCTTCAGATGTGCTGCATGACCTCTTTGCCTTTCCTGTCACAAGAACCTTGATTTTAATTCTTCAAGTGTTTGATTCATTATATCACAGGGTGATGAAAAAACATATATACCTGCATTGAGCTGTACAGCCATCTCAAAACACTGGTTGGACATCTGCTGCTTTATTCTGACAAGAGAGGGATTTTAGAGATTATAAAGATTCTAGGTGTTGTTTCATGTCAAGAAGTGTTGTAATTGGTGCATGAGCCTAATGGATTTAAAGTGGAACCTTCCACACTGCTGTTGGGATGTGATACTACAGATTAACCGGCACTAAGTCACTGAGAACTGCATGGTGAAATCTAATTTTCTGTGTGACTGTGGCTCAGATATCTGGAGAACCATTCATCTTATCGCCTTCATCCCAGGCATGTGTGTTGTTAACGGGCCAAGGAAGTGAAGTGTCCAATTTAATGAAGTTTGAATAAACAGGCAAGCAGTGCTCTTTAGCAGCGGTGGCTGGGAGTCATCAACAAAAGTGACGTTGTTAATCACGACAACGGCAACAACAACAGTTTATCCAGTTTAGAGTTCTCTGACTGAGTCAAGCTTCATAATAAACATGTGAACAGCTCTTTGTGCAGCTGAGGTGACGCAGCTTCATGGTTCGGTGGACTGAGTCCTGCAGCTGGTCTTTACTTGTCATGGCTCCTGACTGCAGGTCACCTTTACAGTTTCAGAAAGAAAGCTGCAACCAGCATCGCCACTGGCCGAGCAAACAGCCCATTACTTGCAGGCAGGTTTGGAACATGCACTGCACTAGTGAATTCAAAACTGGAGTGTTGAAGTAGATGAGGAAGAGGAACCTCAGCATGTTTGCGGTATCCCGCTGTACGTTGGAGCTGTCAGGAGCAGGACCATCATTCAGTTCCACGTCCTCCATCGTGTGTTTGAGGTCTCCCACGCTGTCAGATGGTCAATCACAGAGCGGTGATGAGGGATCTTCACAAGAAAAAGATCATGTCAATTCAATATTGCAGACTTATTTATTAAAAATAAATGACTTCCTGCTATATGCTACTGAATTTGGATTAAGATCAAGCAGGCAGAAGTATAATTGTAACTAATGAACTTGTTGTATGGGAAACAGCAGGATACACTGTTAAAATAGCAATATATGTATATATATATATATATATGGAAGTGAAGTAAAAGGTGAAATATGACAAATATATAAAGGGAAATATTTCCTGGCTTCCTGTACAGCGAAGAATACTTGCACAAACTACTTAACAATGAGGTCCAAGTGTAAGTAGAGTCCACCTTTAATACAATGAGAAGCTCAAACAAACATATAAAGATAAAATGCACAAGTGAAGCACTTTATTTTCTACTCACCGATGCTGAGGTCACACTGTGGACTAATAGCACACGTTGTTTAATCGAGCGAAACGCTGTCGGTAAATGAAACCAAAACACAGAGGTGAATGTGTTAGCACCTGGCTACGACTGCGAGTTGAACGTTCACCATATTAAAAGCTTTCAGCGGCTGTTTCACGTGAAGCTGTGTTCACTGGAACTTCTCGGGTTTTGTTTACATCCGTTAGTTTCAGAGAGAAAGAAGCCCGCCAGGAAGTGACGACACACGTCTGGGTACGCCCAGTGAAGCAGCGCCCTCTGCAGGCCCGAAGTGAAGGTGCAGTACACGTTTCTTTGTGTTTATGTGTAAAACCATCACAGACAGAAGTCTCTGGCGATGCACTTCTTGAGTCACAGGCTTCCTTCTAGCCATGCTCCAAAATATTTAGTAAAAAAATCGAAAATTATAAAATAAAAACGAAAATTAAATATATAAAATAAACTAAAATATTAATTATAAAATAAAATATAAATTTAGATGGGTTCACAGTCATTCCCTGAATGTACCTCTCACTTCATTATTAAATAACCAAGGAGATAAAGGAGGTCGAGAAGAGCTGTGAGATCCTCACTTCAGGCAAAGTCCAAGAATGGTAGACAGTAATTATAATGTATGACACGCTCATGTTTGTCTTTCTTTCTTTTATTTTTTTTCTTTGTGAATTGTGTGGTGGCCCTCGATTGCAAAACACAAAGAATGGTAACACAGATTTTTTTTTTTAAATTGACCAAATTTTGCATCATGGAAACTGTATTTTTCACTCAGTCCAGCTCACAGACAAAATCTTCAAAACATAAAATAAAATCGCTGCCTCATTTTTAGATTATGATATTACAAGTTATTATTATTATAAAGGGTACCATAAAGGTTTTTGTCTTTGCCTGACCAGTCCTGTTTGGAGTTGATCTTTCCTTCCACTAAAAGTTTAATTTTCTCATAATTCTTGGACATCTAAAGCAAAAAATTAAACCCTCACATATTTAATCTTTTCCTGAAAAGGAAATATTCGTTTTAAGTGCCACTTGGCTTTACCATACAACCTCTTTAATCTCGCGAGATTAGCGCACTGATTGCCGCACACAGGCCACATTCATAGAAGTAGGCCAGAGAGCAGTGTGACAGCTCTCAGTTGTTCCAGCTGCAGAGAGAAGCAGTGATGGAGAGCAAGAAGAGCAAGGTAACAGCAGAACTCAGCTGGTGGTTTGTACAGAAATCTGCATGTTTGCTTTATTCTTTAGAACTTCAGAAACAAAACTGTTCAACTGCACTTGTGGAGGCTGTTTTGTAAACATGTATTATCTTATATGAAGTATTCACGTGCACCCATAGACACTTTTCTGGGGTGCTGTTGTGCACAGCTTCCCTTTCAACAAATGTTTGATTCAATAAAAAATGTAATATCAGGTCGGTGGATTAGACTTCGTCTCGATCCTCCCTCCCTCCGCGTCTCAGTGGTGAGGACACTGGAGCTGGGGACATTTCTTGATTCATCGCGATGCGGACGTGGAGACAGAACATAATCGATTCATGTTGTTTTTAGCACATTATAGCACCTTCATACAGTAAAGGTAGCAAAGTTAGTGCTTTAAGCTGCAGCACCGAAGTCTAAACTGAATGAATGTGAAATCAGTGTGGAGACCACGGACCACTGTCATAGACTTACTGTTACAGTCTGATTTATGAATTGAAAACGTTATCTTGTAAATGACAGCACACTCGTAATAACAGTAACAGTCTATAATACTTTTTAAAGCACTTTCTAAAGTTCACATTTGACTGATTGAACTAATATTAACTGATAAAAAGAAGCCAGTGTGTCTCTGTGTGAACTGTTGAGTGTGGGTAATATCAGTTGTTAAGTAAGTCAGAGATGTCACTTTAAAAACAAATGTTTTAAACAAATAAAGTGCCCTTCTTCTCACTTGAGCACCTGCCCCCAACATGTGCACGACCCTGACATGAAGTATTGATGTATTTGGATGGAATGTTTTGTTTAGATTGCCTTATCTCACCTGGTCTCTTTGTAGTGTTTGAAATCATGGTATTCATAGTATTCCTGTTGCATAGTATTTGGTCTCTTATTACAAATGTTCTTATTGTTTTTTAATATAATGTTTTTATCTAACAACACTAATATGAATTTAAAAAAAGTTCAAACCGTGCAAGAGAAAGATGCAATAAAATGTATGTGAAGCACTTTGTGACTTCTCTCTGGGAATTGTGCTTTACTAAATAAACTTAACTTACTTATTTGAACATATATATAAACATTGTGTCAGTCTCTCAGTAAAAAAGAACCTGACTTTCAAGTGAACAGAACACACTGTATTGTGACATACCATGCCAGCTACAGGAGTTGGGTGGTTATGTCACGTGTACATGTCGTGTGTGTGTGTATGTGTGTGTGTGTGTGTGTGTGTGTGTGTGTGTGTGTGTGTGTGTGTGTGTGTGTGTGTGCTCAGGGTATCTTGGAGCGTCTCAATGCTGGGGAGGTGGTTGTAGGAGATGGAGGTTATGTAATGCAACTTGAGCGACGTGGCTACGTGAAGGCAGGACAGTGGACACCTGAGGCGGCTGTTGAACACCCTGAAGCAGGTGCATGTTACATAATCTGTCAGTTATTAGAGCAGCAGACTCTGTTAATGCAGATATCTTAGATGCTTATCTATTTGCCTGCATTTATTCCCCAATAAGACAAGCCTATACTCTCTCCATCACTCCGACAGTGCGGCAGCTACACAGGGAGTTTCTGAGAGCAGGAGCCGATGTCCTCCAGACGTTCACCTTCTACTGCAGCGAGGACAAGCTGGAGATCAGTGACAATGTCGGCAACATCACTGTTAGTAAAAAAAACAAGAACAAGCAATAAGTGAAGATAGAAACAACTCTATTATTCTGTTTACAATAGTGTCAATCTAATTTTATCGTTTCTGATTTAGGGGGCGCAGATCAACGAGGCAGCCTGTGACCTCGCCAGGGAGGTTGCCAACGAGGGGAACGCCCTGGTCGCTGGATGCGTGTCTAAGACGCCCTGTTACGAGAACAGTCGCAATGAGCCCATGGTCAAGGCCATTTTTAAGAAACAAATGGACGACTTCCTCAAAAAGGATACTGATTTCTTTATAGTAGAGGTATGAGCAGCTCAACAAAAGGAATATTACTCTGCTTCAGGTCTGCTTTTTGTGTCCCAAGTGATTGTTCCTGATCGGATGCACATGTCTCCTGCAGTTTGTCGATCACGTGGAGGAGGCAGTGTGGGCAGTGCAGGTGCTGAAGACCAGCGGTAAACCAGTGGGTGCAACACTGTGCATCTCCCCTCAGGGAGACATGCAGGGAATCCCACCTGGAGAGTGTGCAGTCAGGCTGGTCAAAGCTGGTACGTTCAACCTCCTGTGTTCTGATGCTTTAAATCATATTTCAACTGTACAACCTGAATGTGTGTGTCTGTGTGTGTCTGTGTGTGTCTGTGTGTGTCTGTGTGTGTCTGTGTGTGTCTGTGTGTGTCTGTGTGTGTGTGTGTGTGTGTGTGTGTGTGCGCAGGAGCTGACATTGTTGGTGTAAATTGCCACTTGGACCCTCTGACGTGCATTGACACAGTGAAGCTGATGAAAGAGGGATTACAGAAAGCTGGTCTCAAAGCCCACCTCATGATCCAGCCGCTGGGCTTTCACACCCCTGAGCGCAACTTCAGTGGATACATCAACCTACCAGAGTTCCCCTTTGGTGAGCATTTGTGTTGTGCAGAATTTTTTTTTCTTATACCTCCGCCAAGACCCAACAATCATCTTATGATACCACAATTAAATTCAATAGATGAGGATTTTTATTTTGATATGCACCAAATTTCATCAAGATCCATAGTTTATTTTTTGAGAAATCAATGGAAATGCTGAAAATCCCACAACATTAAAGAAAGTGAAAAATCCAGAATACACCCCCAGATCCAGATGCACTGTGGGAGTGGGTTCTTCCTTGGCTCAAGCCCCACCCCTCTGCAAAATTTCATGGAGATCGGTTGAGTAGTTTTTGCGTAACCCTGCTAACTAAGAAGATAACATAACCTGCTTGACGGAGGTAACTAGAATGACACTCAGTACTCAATATGCTGTTAACTCATCATATGTGTAGCTTGATGAGCTTCGACATCATTTTATAAATCATGTATTTTACTCTCCTCTCAGCATTGGAGACCAGAGCAATGACCCGCTGGGACATTCATAAATATGCCAGGGAGGCTTACGATGCAGGAATCCGCTACATCGGTGGCTGCTGTGGATTTGAGCCCTATCATATCAGAGCTATATCAGAGGAGCTGTCTGCAGAGAGAGGATTCCTCCCTCCTGCCTCAGAGAAGCATGGGCCCTGGGGAGCTGCTCTGGAGCTGCACACCAAACCCTGGGTCAGAGCCAGGTAAGACCGACAATCCCACCTGACCTTGGTGGGAGAGGTGAGGATGGGAGAACATGCAAACTGCACCACAGTCCTACATTAGTCTGTTTTTCAATGACGCTGCAGTATCTGCATCGAATGTGGACAGAAGACTGAAAACAGTGGCACATAAAGTACACACAGTGTATGGTGCTGAGTGACACTTATCATATAGGATGCCAAAATAGAGGGTAAACTAGGAAGTGTGTGTTTCTGCTCAGTACAGGTTTTGGTTTGTAGCCAACTAAATTCCTAATTTGTCGTAGGTCTCGCCGAGACTACTGGGTAAACCTGTTGCCTGCTTCTGGACGTCCCAAATGCCCCTCCATGAGTACACCAGCCGAGGATTACGGGCATCGGCTTAAATCCAACATACCAACCTAATTGTGTCTGTACTGCACAGTGTGTTGTAATCTTTGTGCAAACAACCATGTGTTTAAGCAGCTCTTTAACAGAGACTCATTCATTCATTTGTTTTTTACCCTCTTTGTATGATGGCTTGATTATTGTGGATCACACACATCTAACACTATTCACAAACCTACTATGCTGTTTTTTTACTAGTTAATACATTTACTCCCTGTAAAATCTCTCCACAGTCACTTGATGAGTCACTGATTTTTGTAATTTTCTAACATGTTAACTGTATTCATTAAAAGAATAATCACTGTTTCACCAACAGTCTTGTTTTGTCAATAATTACAAATTACAAAAGTCATACTTCCAAAATTAAAATGAGGGTTATTTAAGGCTTCTGGGAAAAACCTTTCACCAGGTCATCATCATCCCAATATGCTTAGCTGAATATTACACTGCAGCTTTCCTTATATTTCTGAGCTTTTTCATTCTCAAGCTGTTTCACATGACTTGTCAAACACAGGTTTAACATATCTGGTTTAGAAGAGAGGGGGTGTGGTGTAAGACCCTAGAGAGGGACAAATTAAAAACATGTAATTATAATACAAATTAATAACTGTATTTCTATAGCACTTATCTAAGCAAAGTTACAAAGTGCTTCACAGGAAAAATAATAAAATCCATGGCTAGAAGAAGAATACACTATAATAAAAAGGTATTCGATTCAGTTCAATGTTTTGTGCCACAGAGTAATTTAACCATCACATTTGAGCTCTGTAAGACTCGTTGTAATGAAAATAATAACTTCAGTTGAACCTTGGTGTCATCAAGTGTTTCAGCCTATTAATCACAATAACATTGAGAGAGGCTGAAAGTGAATCTGACTGGCTACTGGCTTGTAGACACTATTAGTCTGTGTTCAGTGGGAGTGATACATTTAATCTCATTTTGCAATCCAACGTTTTGAAAACCTGACAGACCTTTGTACAAATTGTTAATCATTGAAGTCTTTGTACCTTTCACATTGAGTCTCACCTCACTTCACCTGGAGCGCATTACTATAAACATGACGGAAAATATACAATGGGAGAACATGTTGGTTAAATATACATTGTCTCTGTGTTTCCTTAAAACAAGTCAAAGTGGAAAAAAGTTCAGAATTGAAAGTTCAAATTGATGTACTTTTAAAAGTCGACATGTATTTGTTAGTATTTGTGTGCATTTTCGCACCTGTGAGCTTCACCTCAACAATGAGAGGTTGTGTTGTCCTGAACAGTTAAACATGTAGTTAAACATACACAGCTCATATATAATAGCTCATATAAGAGATACTCATCCATAAGATGAAGATCACATCTTGTTGTGATTTGCACTTTGGACTTGAATAAAGTCGGAATAAATAATTGACAGAAACCAAACACCGTGACAGAAACAAAACTGCCCCCTTGTGTGGAGAGGGTGCAGCTGTTCGTGGTCTTAGATGAGTCTGATTTATAGATTAAATGCAACTAAAGTTGGGAAAACATAAAACATTTTGTAGTAGTAGAAACATGTGGGTTTGCTGAGGTAAGAATGGTTGGGTCTAGTGAAAAAAACTGCTGGTTCGGATTTAAGCCACAGCTGAGGAGTTTAATGCAAAGAGGAAAACTTGTGTCAAGCTTCCAAAATCTTCTATACACAAATGAAACACAGGTTGTGTTGACATATCACTACACAATCATGCCACAAAACTACAAAACATTTTCCCTTCAGTGGATGAATAAACACAGACTGTGTTGTTTTTCACTTGTTCCTCCCACTTTTGGTTCTTATGACAATAACCCTCTCTCCTCTCCCGGAGAGCCAACGGGGCAGTGTTTATTTACCTCAGGTATAACATTACAGCTCAAGAGGCTCTCTATAGATTCTCTTTAGAGGAAGATGAACATATTTATGTCTTTTTTTATTCCCTTTCTTAATATGAGGGTACCACAGATCAACTTCATTTCCACATTTTCGTCACTCCATGTGTTCAACAGCAGCCAACACTATCCTCTTTAAGCTGGAAACCATCGTCTAAATGTATAAACTGAATTTATTTGTCACAGATGAAGATAAAGAAAACTCAAGTGAATGTACTTCGACTGTAGAGTTTGAGTGTGTAACTTGCCACCTCACCATAACACCAGCCTGTCTCTGTTTTGAAACCTCTCCCTCTCCTCCTCAGCATTCTTAGCCAGATCATCATAAGTCAGTATTTTATGAGAAACTTTGATTGAATTTGTTTTAGACTTTGAGAAGGACACCGGGGGTCTACACAGGAATGCACACACATTGTGCCAGGGGTCTCGGTCAGGGCTCATCGCAGCAGCTGCAATCGCCGTTGGAACCCATAAAGCATTTCTCTTGGTGTTATCAGATGTGATGCCCCCTCCTGTCATCTAAAAAGTTCAGCCAAAGTCTTTAAACAAGGACAACGCAGCTGCTCTCTCCTACACCTTCTGTGACAACTCAAACAGAAGACAAAATGCATCTCTTTATTTAAATCGCACATTTGTAAAAAAAAATTCCAAATGATTTGAGTGATTATTGCAAGCAGTTGTTGTATAAAAACGATATATCACTATAACTTTAGTTTTAAATCCTTGTTTTTTTAAATGAATGTGAAGGATTTGAAGAATTCGAAAGTGCAATACATCCTGGACAGCTGTTTATTTAAGGTGAATATAATTTATATCAAATGATGAGGAATATCATTGATGTTCAACAATTGTTGGGATTGTATTTCATTGTATTGTATTGTATTGTATTGTAATATTTTCTTTTATGTATTTAATGTTCTATTTTGCATTTATATGATTGTATTAGTTACTATTGGTTACTGTTAGTTTCAGTAATGTAAGTTCTACACAATTATACATGCATACAAATAAAAACAACGAGTAAAAGATTTGGGAAGACGGTATTTATGTCATCATTTTAAAAAGGAGGTACTTAGCTGTGTAATTCTTTCTCTGCTCTTTGTAAACACTGCAGCGACACGCATAGATCCATGACGTCAGCACGTCCTCACGTGCCCTGCTGAAGTTGATGTTGCTTTCAAGTACCTTCAGGACAAAGTAGCGCTTCTTCGGTCTCTCTTCTCCGCCCTGAAAACACAGCTCGATCGTTGCTCGTTGCAATCCACGCTTTTCTCTAATAACAACAACGATAACACGACATGTTGTGTATTGAGTGGCAGCAGAAAAATCACACACACGCTTGTCAAAATCACCACAACTTTCTTCTGATGTACTCACAAATTCGAAATGAGTGAATATGAGCTATATGAAAGTATATATGATAAAAGACTATCATGCTGATATATATAGTATTTGTTTCGTTTTGATTTATAACCTACAGAATCGTTCCCGTGTTTAGTAAATTCCTACGTTGTGAAAACTTGGGAATTCCGATATTTCTCCCAGCACATGAAAGCGGCACCATTACCTGTGAATGGTGAAGAAAACACGTTGTTGTGAGTTTGTGAGACGATGCTAACATTAGCACAATGCTAACAACACGTTCACATTGACCACAATACCGCTGGTGTGTGAACGGTGCTGCGTTCGAGTCCCGTCGTTACTGTGATGATGATGAGGAGGAGGAGGAGGAGGAGGAGGAGGGAGGTCTGGAGCGGACTGAGCGGGGACAGAGGATGAGCGCCGCCGCAGCTGGTAAACAAATACATGTTGTGTGTCGGAGGAGACATGAGACATAACAGCGACATTAGGAGGTGAAGCGGGCAGAGGAACAGTTGTTGAGGGCAGGTGGGGCAGAGATGGGAGACGACGGCGCACTGCTCCAAATTCATCCGCTTGAGCGAAGGAGGAGGAGGAGGGCAGCGCTCCGGGCAGAATATCCTCCGAGAGGAACCGTTGTTCGGTAAAACACGCAGCTGTAAACACCGCCCCACTGCGCCGCATCCCACTCCCCAAACAAGCGGCCGGGACCGTCTCTGGTCCATCGCTTTAAGCAGAAATGTCCTTCACGATGGAGGATAACTTGGAGTCGGGCTGGGTAGCCGTCCGCCCCAACGCCTTCGAGGAGAAGGAGAAGCATAAATTCGTCTTCATCGTGGCCTGGAACGAAGTGGAGGGTAAATTTGCGGTTACGTGTCACAACAGGACGGTGCAGAGGAGAAGCTTCGGCAGGGATCCGATGCTGCTGGTGGAGGCGACTGGTCAAGATGGAGACAAAACAAAATGGCCCGAAAGTCCTGTCAGGGATAAAGTGTCCAGCAGGAGTCCGGCTGGGAGAGGATCCGGAGGGGCTGCGGTCAAAGCCAAGTCCTCGATGGCGACTAAAGCAAGTCCTGTCAAAATCCAAACTGTGGTCAAACCTGCAGCATCTCCCGTTGGTCCCGATCCTGAGTCCCCCTCTCTGGACAGCCTGGACCTGGAGGAGCTGGACGCTCTGAGCCGGGAGGACTGCAGCTGGGCCGGGCTCTTCTCCTTCCAGGACCTCCGAGCCGTCCACCAGCAGCTGTGCTCGGTGAACTCGGACCTGGAGCCCTGCCTGCCGGTGTTTCCCGAGGAGCCGGTTGGGATGTGGACGGTGCTCTTCGGCCCGGCGGAGGTGTCCGAGACCGAAATGGATGAGCTGTGCTACAGGCTGCAGGTGTACCTGGGCTACGCGCTCGACACGTGTGGGTGGAAGATCCTCTCGCAGGTTCTGTTCACGGAAAACGACGACCCAGATGAGTACTACGAGAGCCTGAGCGAGCTGCGGCAGTCCGGGTACGAGGAGGCGCTAGGCCGTGCAACAAAACATCTGCAGGAGGTGAGAGATTCACTGATCCTCCCACAGCATCACCCTGCACACACCACCTGCCTATTTCACATCTGCACGACACATCCACATATAGATCATCCCATGAGGCCACACCAGCTACTGGAATCTGTGTCAGACCATAAAGATGGTGAGGGAATGTGATGTACCAGCCATTAATCTGAGGAGGATGGCCGCTTCCCATTAAGTGCCAAACAGTGGAGCACAGGCTCAGAGAAAGCATGGCCATGATACTGTATTGATGATCTTTATAAGTCACACAACCAGAAAACTCATAAAAACTTCAGTAAACTTGAGTAAAAACTAAAAAAACACTTTATCTTATCTGGGAAATATAAATAATCCAGTACACTCATCCATGTGACCTCTTTTCAGGCTTTGCAAGATCACTTTGTTAGCATCGCACATTAGATCCCTACAGCATGAGGATAATTGAGATCTGTGAGAAAATAGACGTTACAGTATGAAACAAGCTGTAAGACTGTCGACTCTGTAGACTTCGGCAAGACAAAAAATATACAGACGTGTCCTGTTACACTCCCACACTGAGCAGAATGTTGACAGGGACAATGTTGATGTTTTTCTTTAAAGAAGTCCTCAGAAAACCAGCAGAGGAATCAACCCCACATACTTGTCAATGAGAGAAGAAGAATGTGTAAAAATCATCATCTCATCTCACCCACCACCACCACCACCACCAGCAGCAGCTAGTGATTGATTAACTGCTCCTAATATAAACAGACACTGTATATCTCTGGCTCTTACATTGTGTCTCTTATCAATGGTGGTAGATTAATGCATCCTTGTCTCACGCAGCCAGACAGCGTAAGAGCTCCTTTGAGAGAGCAGGTGAGAGGGAGGGTTAATGGAAGTTTGCTATTATTAGCATCACAGCATTACTCCTGGCTATGATGGTAAATGGTAGATCAACATTACCTATGTTTACCCATGTTTAGGAAATAAAAATAATACTTAGGATTGTACACTTAGAAAAATAAAAAAAACATGCTTGTATCTCAAAATTGAGGACTGCAATGGACTTTAACAGGATTTCCTTAAAAACACATTCAGGTCCCTACAGCTTATTCAAAATTTAGAGGTAAGAGTTCTGACTTAAATCAAAAGAACAGGCCACATCGCCCATGTTCTTAAATCTCTACACTGGCTGTCAGTAAGCCACAGGATCCTTTATTTATTTCATGGAGTGAGTGTCTGCGAGTGGTACCCAGGACAAAGAGTAAACAGGGAGAGGCAGCCCTTAGTCATTATGCAGCACAACGTTGGAACTCGATCCCTGATGATTTTGGAAATGCCTTGCATCCATTGCATCTTTTAAATCCAAACTGAAAACCTTTTTTCCACAAGTGCTTTAACATTGTTTTTTACCAAACTTTTTACAAAAACAAAAAAGATCACATTTTGTTTTTATTACATTGCTCCTTTGCTTTAAAGAGCGGAAGTTCACAGTACAATATATCTGTTTATGTTTACTGTCACTGCAAAAGTAAGGAGAGAGAGAGACTTAATGTATTTACCATGATGTGTTTATATGATTTTCTGGCCAAGGAGTTTCTTCTCTGCTCTGCTTCTGGCTGAGAAAAGAAGCTGTGAGCAGTATAGAGGAATCATCACAGTCATTCCACCCAGTCAGTCCCACACCCACTCCCATTTGCACACACACACACACACACACACACACACACACACACACACACACACACACACACTCAGGACAAAAAAACAGACACAGGAAGTGTTGCCTTACTGTCCTTACTGTGAAAAAATAAAACAATAACACTTCCATGATGCTGTGTTTATCCTGAGGATGAAGGAGGAGCTCCTGGTTTTATTCAGCTCCTGTCTGCAGTGGCAGCAGCAGTGCTCTGCAATTCATTTTAAAACAGTCACAGTTTCTTAGGAAATCTCTCTCTCTCTCTCTCTCTCTCTCTCTCTCTCTCTCTCTCTCTCTCTCTCTATCTCTCTATCTCACACACACATACATTGATCCTCCCACTCCATTTGGGGGCTGAGTTAATGGCTATTTCAGTGCTCGCCTGTAGCCCTACAGGATTGTTCAGTCTGGCAAAAATGTGTGTGCGTATCGATCGTTTTCCCAGCAGCAGGAAGGACTCTGCTTATTGAGTGCGCTCAGATACACTCCTATTATTTACTGTTACACAAAGCATCCCCATCGTCTGATAGCAAGGTGCAAGCTTCTGACATAGCTGTTACCCTGAAATACAGACACAAATCTGCAGATTACATTACAGCCACTTGAAGTTTGTTTGTTATCTGCATACAAAGACTGAAACGATTTTGAAACAGAATGTAGAAATGTGCCTGAAATTCTGAATGTTGTTTGTATGCTGGTTAGAATTAAACATGTTTGCATGTGCGTGTGTGTTGCAGCTGCTGGAGAAGCACAGGACCATGGACAGCATGGTGGAGCTGTTGGAGCTCTATGAGAAAGAAGACCTGGCTTATGGAGGTCTACTGGATGCCTCCACACAGCTGTACCAGTATCTGCTGCAGCCTTTCAGAGACATGAGGGAACTAGCGATGCTACGCAGACAGCAGATCAAGGTAACACTCAGCAGCGGTTTGAGTGTATATATGCACATTGCACATATGTAACAAATATTTTGCACCGTAGAGACAAACACTCCACATTTTGAATCCATTGACTCTTATGTCTGGGCCCAAATCCTGTAGCGACCCAGTAATTTGTTGGCATTTTACCAAACCTCCTCAACGTTTGGAGTCATGATGCTTCACTGACAAGAACACAGTGGAACATGATTTCAGTATTTCTCTAAAGACACAGACATGGACATAAAATAAAATATGAAATACAATGTGTGCTCACTGCAAGTTCTCTTAAACCAGGTTCTGCTCTGTGCATGTATGTGCATGTCTGACTGTGATGTGTCATGAAAAATGAATCCTCTTGTATATTCTGATTAGATACTTTTATGCTCATTAAAGCAATGGGAGGGGGTGAGATGTATCTAATTGCAAAGAGAAGACGGAGGCTGGTGAGTGGATAAACAGCAGCAAGTTTCAGCAGCTTTGTTCAATCGTTGTGCTGCTGATGTCTCATTTATATTTAGCTCCGTGACTCACACACAGAACATCAGTAATAAAAACACTTCAGTATCATCACCTCACGACATCCGTCAACAATGAACACATATGGCCTTTTCTAACCTCAGCTGTGAACAGACTTCCTGTAAGGTTTTTTTCCTTTGCCACAGTATCTAAAGCACTTCTTGGATGTGGCATGTGGATGTTGAGTGACGCGCTGTGAGCCGCATGGATCTCCGGTTCCCTGACGTCTCGCAGAGACATGAATAAATGATATTGTGTGCAGTCCTATAGGTTTACAGCAGGCACAGGCTGATGCTGACACACTGGGATCAGCAGACGTGCAGCAGACTCTGAAAGATAGAGAGAGAAATTAAAGACCTCTGGAGTTTAGGTGTGGCTGAATAAAGTCTGGTTCCTCTGGGGAGCCGAGAACCTCTACTGTCAGCGGAAGACAGAAACGTAAGCAGGGTTTGATGTATATCTTTTTACAGAGGAGGGAAGTAAATCTGCAATTTTACATTCTACTGACTTAGTATGAACTATGGAAATAAAGAACAACAAGGCAGATCACATAGTAAAAAGTCATATTTAGTATAATTGATAAAAACATTTTTTACATCACTATTTTTCCAAATTTAAGCTGTGCAAAATTGAATTGCTTACTAAAGATAAAAGTTTTGTTGTCAATCAAATGACACTGCAATCTGGAATCAGACGAACAGAAGCAGTTTAATGGGGCTGTAGTCAACCAAAGACAATCCAGGTCGACTGGAATCATAACTGCTCTTCAACCAACAACTCGTTGAGATTTGGATATGATCTCTAAATTACCTGAATTAACCAGGACAATAAGCCTCTGAATAAAACAAAAAACCTCATATTTGCAGCAAATTAAACCATTTTAACCTATTAGATCAATCATTGAAATATGCAAATTATGATAAATTCACATTCAAAGCCTCAATCTTTAAACACAAAGTTTACGGAGCTTCCAAATGCACTCAAATGATCGTACTGGTTTCGGATGATGTGCTGGGTTGGTTGCTGAGCTGTGAAATACAAACTGCTGTTGCGAAGTTTACAGTCGACCTTTTCGTGATTGTTTTCCCAAATTGCAAGTGATGCAAATTACTTTTCTCACATTGTGCTGCTAGTTTGAAGCATGAGGAAAGATAAACGTTAAACAAGTTAAACTGTTTGGGGAAGTTCAAAGTTGTGTGATAGTGTAGGTGGTAACTTTTCTGATAGTGTGTCCGTCTTCTCGCAAGGTAACGGAGTAGGTTATTAATAGGTAACCAAATTTTTGTTTCGCTTTCCTCAAAATTACTTTCTCAGTAGTTAACAGTTTTTGCCACAGCTGACTGTTGCTCTCTGTCTCTCTGCTTCCGCTTCAAGGCATGAAATGAATTCAGGTATTTTGTGTGTAAACATGTTTGCACATTTGATCCCTCAGAGGCTTTGTCAGGATAAAAGCTGTCAAAAGAACAGGTCCCACCGAGATTTGAACTCGGATCGCTGGATTCAGAGTCCAGAGTGCTAACCATTACACCATGGAACCCTATAACCATGTGAAAGTAGGAAAGAGACACGGCCTTACACCTGTTCTTCTGGGTTTATTTATAGCGAGCATTTATAGCACTCCTACAAACTCTATGTCATTTATGATAACATACCTTCTTGACATGATCCAATGTGATGGATTCACCTCCTCAGTCACACATTGGAAATTAAACAGGATATCTTCTTGCTAAACCATTTTATACTTAGGCAGTTTGTCCTCTTCGGTATCCAGACTATAACAAGTTTGAGCACTTGTTGTATTGTTGTATCATGTGCAGATCTGCAATTTGAAATTTGTCAAATTTCTCATTTCATCAACAAGTTAGCAAAAAGACAATAGTGGCAAATGAGAGGTATTAGAAAGTCTTATAAAGTTTGTTTTTGAAAGTTAAAGCCAGACTGAAATCTGAACTTGGGTCACTGGCTCCAGCATGCAGAGTACTAACTTTAACACCACACAGAACCATGTTATGTAATCCAATAACTAAACACTTGTTCACATATTAACAGTAACCAACTGCTCTGTCAATTGCACTGCACGTTATGCTGTCTAAGTAAAAAAACTATGTGAGTCTGGCACATATGATATGATTCAAATGATGAATTAAAAGAATAAGTTGAATCAACAGAATAAAAGAGGAAAGCTAAATATCCTTTAACTGTGTTTTTTAACCCTTTGCATAGACAAAGTGTTGACAAAAGTTTGAGCACGTTGATGACAGAATTGTGTAGACGTTGCAGATGAGAGCAGCATCAGCCAGTTTTTGAGTCATAGTGTCTCTATATCATAACCATCCTCTATTCTTATGCAGTAAATTCAAGTTAGATTTGAAATAGTTGGTTGATGCAACACTAACATGAGTCACTGCATATGAATACAACAGTTCTTAATTTAAACAATGATAAGGATGAAATAAACCAGAGGAGTGAGCACAGCAGGAAGTTGCAGTGGTAAATGATGCTGGTGCACTGCTGGCTCGTGCACTGTGAGCCGAGGTGCAGAGGTAACTCAGGGTCACACAGAGATGCTGCATAACTCAGTTACCCATACTGCTCTTTTTCCTTCTTTTGTTACACTGCTCTTCTTTTCCCCTTTGACATTTGGTTGATTATATTTTGGTCTTTAATTCAATATTATTTAATCGGCCTTGCTCTGTGGAAGATTGTTTTGTCTGTATGGAGATATAGTAATGTCAGTACTCATTGTAACACTTTCCTAATGGTCCTACAATATTTAATATGTAAATGAGGCTTTAAGTGGTTGTTTAAGTCTATATAAATATGATTCTTTCATCTACAGGAACAATAAACAATAGTTTTACATTTCGATATAAATACGGTTTTGATATTTTTGTAAGTTGGTTGAAAATGGATTCAATGTTAACCTTGTGACACCGACGCTGATATTTGTATGAAGAAACTGTGTTTGCAAAAGTGTATGAATGTGTGTCAGAATGTGCACATGTGCAAAACACTACATATTACTAGTGAACCGTGTGGTGAATCCATGTCAGGAGCTGCCATCCTTTCTCTCTCACCAAGATAATAACGATCCTGATATGATTTATTGTGACCTACACTTGTTATCTGCTCCCTCCAATATGATCTGATGCAATTTTTTTCTGACGGCTCATTTACTTTTGCTACTAAGTGGCAGTAATGTGTCACATATTTTGCAATCCAGCTGCTCAGAATCTTAAACAGAAACAAGCAGCTTCATATACTTTTTTCAACCTTTTTTTATCACCTTATATCTGATGTGCATTTATCTCTTGTTTAGACTATTATAGCTCATCACACTCCCTCACCTTTGTCATTGTCTCTCTCACCAGATCTCCATGGACAATGACTACTTGGGCCTAAGGCGGATAGAAGCGCTAAAGAAGGAGGACTGTGACTGGCAGAAGAAAGCTCAGGAGGCAGTGCTTAACATCCAGGAGTTTACAGTCAAATACTTTGAGATCACTGCCAGAGCCCAGAAAGGTATGGCATGCTGTCACTGCCAGTGCCAATGTCGAGTCAATAAAGCAGCAGAGGAATGACTTTGAATAATTACACACACACACACACACACACTCACTCACTCACTCACTCACTCACTCACTCACTCACTCACTCACTCACTCACACACACACACACACACACACACACACACACACACACACACACACACACAGAAATAACACGCAGTGTTAGCACTGGCCTGCTATTGACCTGTGTGTGGATTTCAACGCCAGGGCTAATGTGATTTGGTAGTAATGAGACAGCACACACAGCCATGCTTTGACAGGGACTGGAGGAAACAAGGACGACCTATTGATCAGACAGCTCTGCCAGCAGATCCTCTCTGTGCAGGGTTTCTCCACAGTGGGTCCCTGCTTATCCCAGTTTTTCTCCAATGCTGATTTTTCCATCGGTTATATGACACTTTTTAGATCAAAAATCAATAAGTGAGGGGCCTCAAAGGCAGATCACAAAGAAAGATGTTGTAGTGTTCAAATGTGGCCAATAGATGTCTCTCTCTGCATAACTGTAATAAACCTTTAAGTCATCACATTAAAAGAAGTGACTGACTCCCTGACAGGAGCATATGTCACATTTAACTGTGTGAAGTGTAACTCAGCTACCTCTACTTGGTGTTTGTGTTTGCGTGTGCAGGGGTGTTCGAGCGTATGAAAGTGGACCAGCGTAAGTTTGGCAAATCCTCGTGGACGGCGGCGGTAGAGCGCATGGAAAGACTGCGCTACTCTGTCGCCAAGGAAACCCTGCAGCTCCAGAGAGCCAGGGAGATCAGTCTGGAGCAGAGGAAACACACCCTGCGAGACGAGGTGTGGTACTGACGCTCAACAGCATCCAAAACACACATGCACAGACACAAACACACTCACAGACAGTTGTTCTTTGATCTGTCCTCTCAGATGCAGAGTCTGTGCAGCAGTGAGGATGCAATGATCCTCTTAGACCACATGGAGACACAGTACTATGAGCTCCAGCTGCAACTGTATGACATCCAGTCAGATATACTACAGTGTGAAGAGCTGCTCCTCACCGCACAGCTCGACAGCATTCGCAGACAAATGACAGGTACGACCTGATTCTGGCTGAATTTACAAGCTACCAAATATGTTTTTAGGATTAGCTGCTTGTGATGCATTATCTCATTTACTGCATCCATAACTAGGGGTCGGGGCACCCCGGGGGGGTCGCGAGACAACGAAGGGGTGGTCGTGTGATCATTTTCAGAAATTGCATAGAAAAACAATTAGAGCATATTTTAGCCAAAATTGTTTACAAAAGATAAACAATTTTAAGCCAAAAAAATAAAACAAATCAGCTTTCTGATTTTATTTGCCCCCACATGACACCAGAGGTGATTGACAGCATTACTTGCAGCAAGTTAATTTACACCACGGAAAAATTGTGACTCGTGCAAGTAGGTAATTTTTTAAGTTGCGGAATACCAGAAATCAATTACCTTTGTCTGTAAAAATAATTTGTCTTTTTGTTTATTAAATAGAAAATAAAAAAAACATTGATTTTGATAGATAATTAGTCTGACGTGTGTTTTGATGCGAATGATACATGGATCAAGACTGTCTGGATTTTTACTGTGGTGCAGTATCACAGGAAAGATCTGTATCTTTGTGTCTGTTGAAGTCTTTATTCTTGTGTACACGTGCTTTCAGAGCGTCAGGATGAAGTTGTGTACTACGACACCTTTGAAAGTGCTGATGATATTACAGAGGATGATACTGCAGAGAAGGAAGAGCTGCGCAGACTTCAGGTCAGCACTCGACAGCTGGAGGCCAGAAGGGGGCGCATCACTGCCAAGCGCTCCTATCTGAGGAACAAGAGGGTGAGTATCATTCCCTCACACATTCATAAAGTGTAACTGGGGTTCTACATATGGTTAGTGCATAATAATAGTCATTACAGAATATAATAACTTAAATACCACTCTTTCTTTACAATGCACCGGCTGTAAAAAACGTATACACCTATGAAACTATGTAAATCCACAAGATAGATTTACATAGTTTCATTGGAACAAACAAATGCAGATGAAAATAGTATTTGATTTGTACTGCAGTATTCTTGACAATATTGAATTAAGTTGTGAGATTACCCAAAAGGTAGAAATGTAAAGAGCTATTAAATGTCCATTAACTATCCAGACAGTCAATGTTGCCTACAACAGAATTATAAAGGAAGCATTTGTTTTATTGATGGAGGTGTGTATGAAAACGTGTGGATCAGTGTGTTTTTCCACTCGTCTGTCTGCAGGAGATCTGTGTATCCAACCACACTCAGAAACAGCAGAATCATCAAACTGTCCACAAAGACTCTATAGCTCACAAGGTCTTACAGGTAGATGTGTTTTTTATCTGTGTATCTGTAAAGTGTTATCAGTAGCTCCGTCCTTCTCTAAGTCATTGAATACATTTCCAGCTGAAAAATGAAGAAGAGGAAGATGAGGAGAGGAAGAATAATAGAGTAAGTCAGGAGAGGCAGAGAACTCTGGACAGACTACGCACTTTCAAACAGGTATGTGTTCTCTTATTATCTGTAAGCGTTACTAAATGTTTCATGAAGTATTTTGTACTGATGAACTTATCTCTGCGTCCTCTCCAGCGGTACCCAGGTCAGGTGATTCTGAAGTCCACTCGACTACGTGTGGCTCACACCAGAAGAAGAGAGCGAGGAAGGAACGTGGAGATGAGCAGCGTCAGTGAGTGCGTCCAGCCGCAGAGCCCGCCGCTGTGTCTCAGCACCAGTGTGCAGACGGACCCCAGCTCCACGCTCACTACTCAGCCCGTCACGATCCTCACGGCGTCCCTCCCTCCGCTGCCTGTGCCCACTCCTACAGAGTCCTCCTGCTCCCCCTGCTCGCTGTCCTCACTGCTGGCCTCCCCTAGCTCCCCTCCACCTCCACCGCCCCCTCCACCTCCGCCGCCAACAAGGGAGGAGCATTCGCCTTCAGAGAGCCCAGGCTGGCACGGGCCAAAGGCTGAGGGGAAGAGTGCAACAGAAGAACTTTCTCTCTCACCGCTCGGCCCGTTCATCCCTCGTTTCTTTGACAGCAGCCAACTGTTGAGTGCCCGTAAAAAGCTGAGGAAAACTCCAGAGTTTGATGCCCACAGAAGAGGTACAGGACCATGTAATAAAAGTCTTTTAGATTATTTAGCTACAGTCACCAATCACAGTCTGTCTTCTTTTCCATCTTACAGTTAGCTCACCCATGGACGAGGTGCTGGCCTCCCTGAAGAGAGGAAGCTTCCACCTGAGGAAGGTCGACCAGCGATCTCTGCCCCCCTCCAAGGATGACGACGATACAAACAGCATCCTGGCACAGATTCGCAAGGGGGTCAAACTGAGACGTGTACCCCATAGAGAGAGAAAGGACAAGGGAGAGCTCCCGGCCTCCACCGACCCCCTGACCAGAAGCATTCATGAGGCGCTGCGCCGCATCAAGGAGGCCTCCCCGGAGTCTGACTCGGATGATGACGGGCTCGCTGGTCCTGACTGGGAAAGCTAGAGAGCTTGAGGCTCAGGCACAACGATTAACGCTCACACACACAAATGCCTGCACCCTCTGGCACTGCATGAACTGTACTGTACTGCATTGTAGAGAGCTGCGCTGTACTGCAAACACACACATATACAGTCACTCACTCACACAGCCCAGTCGCACATGTACAGTTCCCTGTGACTATGCCAGGACCTGAATCAAACTGAATACCACTAAATGCTCCGAAGGACAATGGTCGACCTGTTTGTTTTTCACACTGCACTCACCTCCATGAAGGACATGATCTGTGTTTCCTTCCACTGTATGTTACTGTGGTCTGACTGTAACAATGCCATGTTTTATTTTTTACTTTTGTCATTTGCGCTGTTGTAAAGCTCTGCACATTAACATTCAGAAACAGCACATCACACATTTTACACCGACACACTGTACTGACTTACTTTTTAATACTGAAAACCTCATATCTTATCTTTTCCAGTTGCTCCCAGGCATCGGGAATGAGAATCTGAAACTGTTACTAAGAATGATATGTGAGTATGTTTGCTGATTTGGGGTCATGAGGGAAAACCTAAAAGAAGATTACACAGAAAATTAACTTGTATCTGGATTTACTGCCCAGATTGAAAACCATGGCACCATCAGGCATCTCCCCTGTTTTTGCTCATCCAGTGTATGACTGATCGCACTGGGATACTCAGCTGGTTTTGTGTTGTCACATGAGGGTGTGGTGGCGTCAGACAGTGTAAAGACCCCTGCTTGTCTAATCTGACACTGTGCAAATACTGTAAATCCTTTAGTCTGTCATACCAGATTCGTGACCATCCCCCACACTTGTCTTCTTCCAGCCTCTGCCACCCCCAACCCACTCTGGGTGAGGGAGTATGTATCCATCCGTTTGACCTCAGTGTATGGTCAGGCTGGTGGGATATGGCGATATGTAGAGTCACTTATTTGTTTGTCACATCCAACATCTCTGACCTGCTGCTGGTCGTCTGGGGCAGGACGGCTGAAAGAGAGTTTCTTTACCAGAGTGGAGGTCACGGTTAACATCAGTAATCCTGCATCGTGTTGGCAGACTTGGTTGGTGGCTCCCAAACGTATGTGGGACAGTCATGGCTCAGCTGTGAGGGCGGTCACGCTTGTTTGAATGATGGATGGCATGTGGGAGGCTGGATTGTCTCGGAGCCGCAGGGAGCCACCGTGGGCTGTGGAGCAGGCGGTCGTGATTGATGCGGTTTCTCCTGGCGTCTTATTTACTTTCTCTCCTCTTCTCTATTGCATCTTCCCTAATTTCTTCCTCTGCACTCAGTGGGCAGAGCCGCACAGTGGGAGATCTGTTACTCACAGTGCTGGAGGTGAAAACACTCACACACACATGGACTCGTGCACTAAACTCACAGCCAACGTGAGCAAAAACATTCTAGTGAGTGTGCAGCCTTTACTGATAGTTTAAAAGATGGTTTCATCATATATGATACACATTCTGAATCACTTTATCTGTACAGAAACACATCTTTTTTGTTATTTGTTTTTTTTTTATCACTGGGGAAACGTTATCTCTGTAGTAGTTGAGGAAGCTTAAAAGTACTGAACATGCAGGTTAAGACCTAAAAAAAGTGGGATGGAAGGGACAGTATGAGTGGACCAGTGAGATGCTTAGTAGCATACAGTGACACACGTTTTTAACATGAAGCAAAAACGTGTCGTATACTAAGCTCTGAGTCAGAGCAGCCTCAGCATGCACATTCTTTAACAGCTTGGATGCAAATATTTGCATCTTTTTGTGCTTGTGTTGACATTAATCATGAGGTCGATGATGTAAAACTGAAAAGTTATGGAGGGTAAATGCAACATTATACAAATAATAATATCTGAGAAAATATCTCAGCAGAGCAGATCCGAGGCACTTTCACACGTCTTCTGTGACTGTCAGCACAAATGTTCTTCCTCATCATGTACTGTAGCATGAGACAGAGATCTAACCCTGAACTTAATCCTAACCCAGAACACACCTGGCTTGATGTCACTAAAACCAGTTTCCCAAAAGATGTAAGTGCTGGAGTTAATGTTGCTACTCCAAACAATGGCCAACAACGTGCTGAAAACTTTAAGGAAACTGAGTTGAGAAAGTGACACCTCCGCCATGACCTGTCTATCACTTGGGTTACCTTAGAAACAAACTGTCTCCTGTTTAAAACTGACCTTTAGCTGTTGATAACCTTCACAGAGCTTGTTTGTCGGCTAACTGTAATTTTCCATCGCTTTCTCTTTTTTATTTTGCTTTATTCCAAAGTATTTTCAGCCAAATTTGTTTGCTTCTTTACATTATCTATGTAGTCCTGTTATCCCCAAGCTCTATATATGTACAGTATATGACCCTCTGTGTGTATAAGCAGTCACTTGGCAAGTGCAATATCAGTATAAAGAAATGCACAAAAAAGGGATGAAACAACTGAATGGGTGATAATATGTTCAGATTACTTATTGCAGGTTGCAGTTGTTTTTACACAGATACTGTTCATTAAAGAAACCCTTTTGCCTTTAGTCCTACCACCTTCATTTATTCAGTTCTTTTTTTTTTTACAACCTTACCCCTGCATTTGAATAAAACCTTGTGAAGATTGTCTCTTTCACTGTCGACTGATTGAGTTAATATTGTGTTTTTAATTTAAAAGAAAAGAAACAACAAAAAGTAATTTGTACACCTTGAATTCTGCAGTCACTGTATTTGAATACAAAACATAGCATTTCTTTGTCCACAGAGGTGTGTTCCTCAGCCCAGGTCGGGCCGTCTCTGTTTGAATTCAACACAACAAAAGGCTTGAGCTCGGCTGAAGCACCAAACAGGTGTGTGTCTCCTGATTGGCCTCCACCAGCATTTGCTTTTTATTCCACAGCGCGGTATTTCAGTTTGAGAGCAGCACTTGACTTGGTTTTGTGATGCTTGTGCTCAAATTGTTCGCTTACACTCCTGTGCTCCAGCTTCAGCTCTTTTTGTCACGCTCGCTACTTCTCTGTTTCTCTGCTCTCGGATTGTTTTGTGCAACTAGTCTGTCAAAAATTCACCAACCAATAGATTGGCAGGTGCAGTGTTGTAGAGTGAAATTGTCCCGCCCTCACTGTGGGTGCCTTAGCTTTACTTTTTTGAGAGAACAGTACAGGCGATTTCTGAAACTGGGTTCATGCACTCCCGTTCTATTGGTTGGGGAATTTTGACAGACTTGTTGTGCAGAATAAAAATCCAAGACCTGAGCTACAAAATATCTGAGTGCAAGCGCAGTTTTAGCACAAGCAGAGCAAATGAAAGTAAATGCAGGGGCTATTTGAGTGCAAGGGAAGGCGTCAAAAAATTTGAATTGGAAATCAATTATTCCTGCTCTCAAACTGAAAGACCATGCTCTTGAATAAAGGTTAAGAAAACACAATAAAATCCTTTCACCTGCATACACACAAGTCTCACCAATCTACGAACATCAGCCTGAGGTACCTCTTTAATATCATGAGTTCAAAATTACTTTAAATAGTCAAAAATATTGCCAGTCTTCTCATACCTCTAAATACAATAATATTAATCATAGTAACAATAATAATCATAATACCTACATTTAAATACCATAAGTTACAAAACAGGAGAATGAAAAGCTTCTTATCCACTACTGTACAAAGGCATTCATTTAACAACAGCATTAATATTTAGGTTTTCCACCTCTGACATTTGACAGTCAAAGTTAAACCAGGAAGAGAAAAAAACTAGGTAACATCTCCCTTTACATGGGTCTTATTCCAGTGTATTAACCTGCTGTGTAACTAACTACACTAATATTTTACGTATAGAATTCTGCTGTGCTATAGGACTTAATGATTAAATCTCTGGGTATATAGTGGAGTTACAACAGTGTAATAACACAGTGCAAACAGGGTGCTCAGTTGAAAGGCAGGATGAGCAGCATTTCACGTGAGCATAGCGTTTTAGAATCTTTTTAAAGATGCAGTTTTTGGATTTGACTGTTACTGGAGCCGCTTTATGTGTGGAAATCGTTTGTACAGAACATATAACACTGCATTTACATTGTGTTGCTATGCCATTTTAAACAGATATTGAGGAGGGTTTCATTGTTTACCTACAGACTAGATACTCTACTATACTATGCGATACTTTTCCATTGGTTAATACACAACAATAAGCCGCGGCAGGGTGTTACTGCATTTGAGTTATTCATCCATTCATTTACAATGCCATCATGAGTAGAAAGTTGTCCTATATAGTTCTATAATTATATCATCAGTGTTATATTCTATGTAAAAAACAAAACAAATATAAACTGAGTACAGTTCTTAGTCTTCACCCAGTGAGGAGTGAATATCTGTGGCCTGCTTCAGGGTGGAGATTTACGAACATGTAGATGACGCTCTGTAAGCCCTTCACGACGCACTACTTCGACAGGGCTGCCACACAGGTTCGCGGTCAACGGTTGTACACTTTCTGTCGGACATGGGGGCGATCAACTGAGCTGCGTTTGACCTTTATCTGCATGAGTCCACTGAGTAGAGTACCTGATAGAATGAGATAGAGGTGTCTTATAGAGCCTGTTTGGTATTGCTCAGTGTGTGTGTGTGTGTGTGTATATCGGCCTTGATGTCCAAAAAAAACCAAAAAACGGGATCTTCCTCTCACTACACAAAACACACACACAAATTATATACAAACACGTGTCCACTTGCGTGCGCTTCAAAGGCACACGTTATGTCGTAGGGTCAGGCCTTGTTCAGAAACACACACCACACTGAGCTTGGCAGGAAGATAGGTCACTTGTCTGAGATGGTGGAAGCAGTCTGGATACAGGAATTCTCACATCAAATCTAGCGTGCCCATTAAAATTTCTCTGTGGCACAAGTGATGCCTCTGGAAGATTGAACACTATCCGTCATGTAGGGTTTTTCTTTTTAAATACGCCGTGGATACATAGCAGTCTGTTCTCTTCACTCAAGAAGCATAAACCAAGCTCAGTTTCCGAGAAGCCTTGTGTGTCCCGGCTGGTACACAGAGCCGTCCTTTAAATCTCTGTTTCCAGTGAAACTCCGCTGGCAGCCCGAGCTCAAACGTGGGACTCTTTGTGTTCAGCACTTCTCTGTACAGTAAGTCACTTTGGATCAAAGCATCTGCTAGTTAGAGGACAATATTTTCGGGGGGATTTGGCAGCTTTGGCGCAGTTCTCGCAGAGTCTTAACGGCAATTATTTCCACATGACTTTCAACATTCCCCTTGTGGGGGGGGGGGGCAGTTTAGAGATGCAGTGTGTGTGTGTGTGTGTGTGTGTGTGTGTGTAAGAGAGAGAGAGAGAGATGTTGTGATGCTTCAATCTGTGGTGCGGCTCTCCCAGTCAAACAGCAGATGGCACTGAGGCACAGTTCTCAAGTTAACTCTTGGTGAGTGAGGGTGGGTGTGTGTGTGTGTGTGTGTGTGTGTGTGTGTGTGTGTGTCTGTGTGTGTGTGCGTGTGCGTGTGTGTATGTGTGTGTGTGGGGGGGTTGCCACAGCAGGCATCTCAACGACAGGATCAATTCAACCAAGGTTACACCTACACCAGCCAATCAGAAGGCCAAGATGAGGTAGTCCCTGTATTGTCTCGAACGACAGGAGTGCCTGCGGTTGGTTGGAGCTCGGTGCCTGCAAGGTTAAAAACCGGGAGTTAGCTGCCCTTTTTTGAGCAAAATTAGAATTGGGGCAGTGCAGTGTCTCAGTCTTAGTGTGTGTCGAGTGTAGGAGAAAGGTTGGGGCATGGTGGGGTGGGATTGATGAGGTTGAGTTAGGGGTGTAAATTATCATATGGCTCTGTCTGTGAAGATCGGGCAGCCCCGTCTCTAGCTGGCCTCCTCTATGAGCCGAGCCAAGGTGTCTCTGAGCTCCGTCAGCTCAAAGATCTTGCCGTCCAGCATCTCCAGCAGCGTCCGCAGGCTCTTTCTGAAATTCTCCTGCTCCTCCTGGTTCTCCTCTAACCGCTGCTCTGCACCCGCCAGCTGCTCCTCTAGCACCCGACTGCGCAGCTCAGTCTCCTGGAGAAACAGAGGCAGTGTCTATGAGATATTTATGTTATTAGATGGGTAATATGAGGCCTACACACTGTGATGGAAGTTTTTTGGAAGCTGGTGAAAGGAGAGCTCAGGCAGCAGCTGATGATCTTATGCAGAGGAGTGTGTGTAATGTAGACTTGATGCATCAAGGAGACCAGAAGATGGAACAATACACAAACACTATCAGAGTAACATGAGCAATCGTCCCCCAGATTTGCTGTCACTCTCAATGTTACATGTAGGTGTTCACATCCTATTGGACAGTTAAACCTTGAGTATGCATTTCTAAATCACATTGTGATTGTTTTGTCATTGATGTCCTCGTATGCAATGTGAGGGAGCAGGTAGGTCCAAGAACAGATTCTGTCGAATACAACTTCTTGCTATTATTAACAGCAAATTATTTTTGGATGAAAGTGTTCCCCACTGAAGTCTCATTTCACTCACCTCAAGTTTCTGGGTAAGAGTGTCTTTCTGCTCCATCAGGTCGTTCATGGTTTCCAATTCTTCTTTTAACTTTTCCATTTCCTGTAGGACAGTTAAAAAGATGATGAGGATGTTTAAAATGCATGTACACACACACACACACACACACACACACACACACACACACACACACACCTCTTCTTTATCCCTTAGCGTATTCTCCAGTTCCTCTATGGTTTGGTTGAGTTCAGTCTTCTGGGATTTGATCACTGGGGTTTGGTTGCTCTGGCACTCAAGCTCCGTCACCTAAAAGGAGGAAATGGACATTGTGAAATAACCCATCTTTAATTTCCACTCTTTTTACTCTCCCTCCTGCTTACACCCATTACTCCTCCATTTTTCATGACTCCCATCTTCTCATCTTGACTTCACACAATCCTTTCCAAATGATCCCTCCTGTTTGCTTTGAAAAGACATGTATCACACATGAAAACAGGCATTCCCATGCCCCTTCCCTCACTCTTTTGTGTAGTCTCTCGGCCTCCTCCTGGTAGGCAGCCAGTTGTTGTTTCCACTGTTTGACGTTGGCTGTGGACTCCAGCAGGGCTGCCGTTAGTTTGGCATTGTTCCCCTTTAGTGCCTCCAGCTCAGCCTCCCAATGTTTTGTCATGGCGGGGCTGCAGAACACAGAGAGATGTCAGGTTACCACAACAGTAACATAAAATTATATGTGATTATTCATGTCGGATATGAACTGTATAAATCAGTAAAATTGTTATGTCTGATCTAAATGAATAAAACTGTGAAGGTTTAATTTTAACAAGACCTCACACAAATACAGAATTAGAACTATTATCATTTGTAAGTATCCCTCCATCCATCCATCCATCCAGACAACCGCTTTGTGTTTATAGTCTTGAACTATTCAGTGATGTGTCCATCCATCTATCCATCCATCCATCTATCTATCAGCACTGAGAGTTGATAGAGGCTGCAGTGGGCACTCAGACAGGAGGTCAGCACTCCCCGGACAGAAGCTGTGAAAGCAGCCGTCTGCCACATGAGTTGTAATCTGAGATTATATCCTCAGACTGGCTGGAGCCTAATCTGGTCCAGCTACTCACAGATGGGAAAATGAGATGAGGGAGAAGTGATTGACTGTGATTGAATTTCCAGATGGATGTGTGGCACGTGTGGGAGAAAAAGGCTGATGGGTAAAAAAAACTGCGTTGAAGTGTAATATTAGATATAAGTATGAAGGGAAAATGCTTCCGCTGTGCATCTCCCCTGTTAGATATGAACAGGCATTCATCTAGATTTATATAATGCCCACTCTGTCTCTCACATAATGTCTGACCTGGGCAGGTGAATACTGATAGATCTAAATGTTGTCGAGTACTGACATGGAGTCAAGTGCCTTTGAAAAGGAGCTCCTACTCCCACATGCTTCACAGTAATCCCTCACAGCGGTGGAAACACGTCCACAGGAAAACACAAAAAAGAAGCTGAGCTCGATCAAGGAGTGATGAGGCCATGCGTATGACCCAGAACTGTGTTTTCACTTGTGTTCCGCCCCCTCATGGAACCTACACACGTATATACGCTGAAACACTGCAGCCGTTCTGCACTATGCCATAACGCCCACTCTATGGAGTGTAAAAGAGAGAAAGCCCAGAACTAATTCACTCAGGACTCCCACGGTGCCTTCAGTTCTTACACAACAGCCACCCCCTCTGTGAGTGCAAGTGTGTCTGCGTGTGTGACGCATAAGAGGGAAACGACACACACAACCACACACCCTCACGCATGTACACACATGGAGGGATGCTGTCACCAAGGCACGCAGCCCCGCCAATGTATAAACCCCACACAGCAGCTCAGAGAGCAGGAGAGCAGGAGAGACGTCAAGATGTGCAGATGGAGACAGACGGAGAGAGCGAGTGAGAGCGACGGAGGGAGAATTAGAGGAGAGGAAAGAGTGCAAGATGTTTTGACACTGGCGTTCGTCTCCATTAAATGAGGCTGGCTGAAAGGCTTCAGGAGGGCACCTGAGCACGATCCTGGGTGAGCAGAGCTGAGGGTGTGTGAGACGTGGAGGGTAAGTTAGCTGCTGCTGTGTCACTGAACTTCTCTTTTAAAGATGATGTAATTATTGAGACAATCATTAATCATGAGGATTTTATTAGCTATTGATTCTTTTTAGTGTCTGTTCATGATGTCATTTTTTTAATTTATAGCCACCTGGGAGCAAAGTATGATGTTGAACTGAAGAAGAAATAAGTTCTTGTTTGTGCCAGGATGAAATTGTTAAACACTTTTTGCAGCATGCTTGAATAAAATGAATTCACATCTTCAAAGTCTCAGACTGTAAAAATCAAAAGTTTTACATCAATACAGAAGATTGCATTAGTTGTGTTTTTATTTTACTTGTATTTTATTCTGAATGTTGTACATATTGTACACACTGCTAATTCACCTTCAATGAATAAAACATCAATAGTTTGTTTTGTGTCTTTTACTTTTTCACAACGACAAAGATAATTCTCCTCCCAGGCTCAATAAAGCTCAAACTAACACACAGAAGATCTTTCTACAGTTTTCCGTGTTTCTACCGTGTTCCTGACCACCACACGTTTTCAGGTAGGTTCCTTCTCCTCATGGAGCCCTTCAAGAAGCAGGGAGGCAGAGCAGTTGCCATGGCAGCACCGGAGGAACGGAGGATGCTGGCGGCATCCTGACGCATGACATCGGCATCATCTCCTTTCACACAAGCCCAGAGCAAATCCGCCAACAGATGCCTACATCCGCCACCACTAGAAGACCATTCACAGGTCTTAGAACATTCTGACAACGATTCAAAACGAGTGCACTGCAGACCTGCCAAACACGCCCGCATCCTGCGATACACAATCCCCTCTCACAGCCCTGCATACAGCTGTCTCTCATCCTCCTCTCTCCTCCTCTGCCCTCTGCACCCACTCATACCTGCCTACACAACAGCATGGTGTACACGCTGTGGAGATAAGTCATCAGCTAATTCCAGACACATGACAGAGAGACGAACTGAGAGCGTCATGTAGAGGTCTGAGGCAAAAACACCTGATTTCTGTGCTCAGGTGCATTTCTACATGTGGGTCTGAAGCCGTGTACAAATAAAGACATTGAAAAAAACACTACAAAATGTTTTATTCTTTTCTTCTGGCCATCAAACCAACTACATGCTTACACAATGATAAACAAATAGTCACACAGTACAGTTCGAGGCAGATGAAGCTACTGTAAAATTAGAAACAACAGTAAAAAAGAGATGGCGTGTGGTAAAATAAAAATCTGGATGGCTGTTGCATATGCCTCTCAGAAAATGTGAGACTGACGTTTACTTGTTACATCCATACTTGCCATAGCAAATGCTGAGAGTCAACCCTCTCCCACGCATGCAGCATTAATAGACATATCAGCAGCAAGGCTGCAGCAGTGGGTGTCCTCTCTACATCCTGCTCTCTCTGCACAGATCTGTGTAGCCTCACAGAGTTCATGATAGAGTGGTGGGGATTTCTAGGTATTTGCACTTGAGAAGGCTTTACAGTCAGTCTCTAAAATGATCTTTAGATATCAAAGATGGGAAGGCTCTCCACTCAAACACCAAGAGTTAACCAAATAAGAAAGATAATACATTAAGCGATTGATTGATATCTTTAATTATTAAGAATCGCAGCCAGAGAAATGATCAAAGTGGCACACGTTACAGAGATTTTACAAAAGAAGATTTGTAAAATTTAAAAAGGTGTTTACAGTCAACTACAAGTGACAGAATATAAAACGACAGAACATTTCCTTTCCTGAGAAAAAACATCACTTCACGTACGAAAACGACTCAAACTGGTTGTCCAAGCCCTACAGTGTGTGTGTGTGTGTGTGTTTGTGTGTAACGTGTGTAACGTGTGTAACGTGTGTAACGTGTGTAACGTGTGGGGATGCTGTGAGCCTCTGTGAGTCAGAAACTGGAAAGGTTGAAAACTAGTGAAGGAGAGATGCTTTGTATAAAGTCTGTGCATAAGATTCCTTTACATCTAGTGACACACACACACACACATACACATTGTGTCTGTCTGTCTGTCTGTCTGTCTTGGTCTTTTTCTGCCACCCACTATCCACAGATTGTTATATAAGTCTTACATAAACGCGTCATTGACCTTTTCAGTGATGAACCTCACAGCCACACCTCTTCAGAAATCCATTATTCACAGAAAAAAATATTTACATTGCACTTTGACCCCTTTATGTTACATAATTTAGATAATGTAATTTTTCCATCTTTGTTTGTGAAGCACTTTATGAACTTGTTTTTGTGCTATATAAATAAATATAGATGAAGTGTATTATTATTATTATTATTATTATCATTATTATTATGTACTCTGTGTGAAGTATATGATCCAGTATTGACAGTCACAAGTCACAGGAATCCTCCATTTTCAGATTCATTGATCAAACAGGGCACGGAGACACAAGGAATGTATACAACAGTAGTGCCGCATGCATATAGAGGTCACATACTCTATAGTGCATCAAACAACATAAAGGTCAAAAGTAAAAATTTGCATTTTTAAAAGATGTTGTTGCATTGCAGTGGGCAAACATGAAATATGTGAGTTTATAAGCATGCTCAGATTCAACAAATAATTCCTCCTTCCTGAGAAACACTTAGTTTCATGTCTTGCTGGTCCAC
The DNA here is from genome assembly GCF_024713975.1 of Paralichthys olivaceus. Classification (NCBI taxonomy): domain Eukaryota; kingdom Metazoa; phylum Chordata; class Actinopteri; order Pleuronectiformes; family Paralichthyidae; genus Paralichthys; species Paralichthys olivaceus. The sequence continues at coordinate 14,059,081 of NC_091096.1, read as the reverse complement.
GTGCAGTGACACAATGTGAGTGTCACTGATATCGTTCAAGAAATAGTCCTGTATTGTCATTGCACCCATATCCCTCCTCACTGGAGTTTTTATCAGTTAGTAAAACCAGGCAGAGCTGCAGGTTTTGTATAACTCTCCCACTCACTGGCCTGGGACCAGGCTTTTATTATTTGGGAATGTTTGTGCCTGAACATATTTTTTTGTGTTATGTCATATTATTATTGTCATATATTTTGTGCAGTTATGATGCCGAAGTTGTCAGGACTTGTAACGACATCCCTATCAGAAAGAGCAGACCCGACAATTCTTAAACTGCTCCCTGGAGAGGAAAAACACGAGAGAGCAGCGATGAATAGAGAGAGTCCACGGCCATGCTGACATGCAACACACACATGTCCAGGCAGACGAGAGAGGTGTGTGCACCTCACACAAATTGCAAAACAGAGAGAAACTATTTTATAAGTGTGTGATATTTGACAGTAAGTGCTGTAACATTTCTATTGTAACAACCCATGACCATGCTGTGGGATGTACCTGTGTGAGAAGGCCAGTGCGTTCTGTGTTGGCTCTGGGCGGCTGTCTGAGTTGGGAGTCGTGTCACACATGTCATCTGTGCCGTTGATGGTTTCCATGGGCGGGGTCAGTGGTGTCAAAGGTGACGAGAGCTCACCCGCCGGAGACTCCTGCACGTGACACAGAGGTGGTCAGCTGTTACTGTCAGATCAGACGTCCAATCATCAGTCAGACATGATTGAAATATCTTAATCCTCGTATCACTATGCACATTTACATAAGACAGGATCAACTGTGAAATCATTTGACACATTATAAATCCAACTAATCTATGTCAAATTTTTAGTTGTTAAAAACAAATTCTGCAACGATGAACCAGAAACTTTGACCGACTTTTTTTTTACCATTGCATCCATTCAAGTATATTTTAGACTCGATTTAAATATTATTCATTGTGTAAATCTAATCTTAGTAATACATTTTATAACACATTTTAAAGATGAGAATACTAACTTTTTTCTTCTGTATATTTATGTTATATCATTTTTTATGTGATATATGTATGGACTACTGCTTTATTTACAGATTTTTTAAATTTATACATCTGTTTATTTAAATGTACTGTCATATTAGTGGATTATTTTCTGTGTGGAGCACATATTTGCAATGTTTTTACATATAAAATAAAATAAAGCAATTTAGTATTCAAATTTGCAACGTCAATAAATAAACATATGTGTGAAAAAGTGATCATTAAACCTTCAGTCAGGTCACAAAAGCTTTTACATCTGCTACATTTTATTCTTCTCAGTCTAGATTCTGTTCTACAGCAAAAGTGTCAGGCAAACAGGGAATGGAACATTTACCAAAAGCAGATAGAGTCATTTGTTTTCACACAGAAGAAGAACTGTGTTATAGTTATTATGAAGACAGACGCTATGTCTGGAGTGACAAAGATTTTTACTAGTGATTCACTTGTGGATTATTTTTCATAATTAATTAAGATTTCAGCTGCTCAATTTGTTGAACGCTCCCAATAATAATGGGAGTTTATTTTAAAATAATTAAAACACTGAATTAAATGGAGAAAAAACTAAATCCTCAGATTTACGACGCTAACCAAAGCTTTTCTTGTGCAGGATTAACAACACTGATGCAAATTTTCTGCTTGTTTCAGCCACCGAGGGAATGTACCTACAATTTACCCACTAAATTATGATTAACTCACAGGTAATAATACAAAATGTATAATAATTATGGTAAAAAGAGAAAATAAGAATCTCATACATAAACAATCTTCTGTGTGTGTGTGTCTCACACAGTGATAAAGCTCTTACTGCTGGTTCCACATGCCTATAGGCCGTTAAATAGCTTAGTATGACAGTGGGAAATTGCGAATTAATGCTTATCTTTATATCCCATACAAGCACAGAATTATACCAGAGACAAATCATTTAGCTGCTGCACGTACATAAAACAAAGCTGTTACAACTCTGGGCTCCGGCACAATGCAGCAGCACAATGACACTGCCTCTACGTCTCTAATGGACAAGCAGGAAGTGTGAGATAAGAGGAAGATTATGGCGGGTGCTACATTTTGCACTCAACGTTCATTAATACACCATTTAATATCTGTTCCGGACACATTTTCCTCTGGGGTCTGGCTCACTGGGACCAGCATATAGAATTTAGCTCAGTGTTTTCTCATCTCGTTTCATCGGAACAATTCTTCTCTTGCGTCTCTTTTTTTAGAGTAGAGAAAAGATAAGATGGGGAGATTAGAAAGAGAGCCAGTAGGCATGTGGGTGAAACATTGACTTTCAGTGGTGAAAGAGAGCAGACAGCTTCAGTGCTCTGCTGCAGGCTTATATTCTGCACAATGCAACGTCAGTCCCTCCTCTTCCAGCAACATGCGAGCTGTGCTGGCCAGCGTGCACGTGCAGCCTTCGACCCCCGATGAGAGCGAAGCTGTCCACTTGGCTTCATTAAAAAACATCCTCCCATGGGGAAGCACAAAGGTACTGTAGCATTTCAGCCCACGTGGGCCGCGGCATTGATAGCACAAATAATAGGCCGCAGCGCGGTTGGGGGTCACTCCTGTTGCCTCCATAATGAACAAAGGAGGACATGAAGCCTGTTAGCAGCCTTTAAATTAAAGAAGAGATTTCTCTGGGGATTCTCCTCTGAAACAAGCTAATTTTCTCTCAGACACAGCTACATGCCCTAAAACACTTCATTATTAGCCACCCCACACAAACAAATACCAAACATACAAGCTAATTATGTTTTCCAAACTATGGTGAGTTCCAAGACAGCTTTGTTACACCACAGTTCATTTGTTCATTGGTTGGTTTGTGTATTGGTTTGTTTGCCAGCAAGATTACACAAAAACAGATTTCCATGGGACATGGGGGAAGGAAAAATCAATTTAATTTTGCAATAGATCCAGATAAATAGACAGATCCAGGAATGACTTCAGTTAACTTTGCGAGATAGGCATATTAAAGAGGTGGGTTTATATGGATGTGGAGTAGATTAAACACCTTTAAATATATAATATATTTTCATTGTTTATTCTCACAGTACGGTACGAAATGCTTAACTACAACCAACATTTAGCTGAGATGGATTCTTTCAGTAATGGGGTCACAGACTTGGGAAATCTTTAAAAGTTAAAGAGAATGATCCACAAGAAATCGGCATCTGTAGTATTCAGATCTGTGGTAAGAGTGCACTTTGGCCTTGACAGAGGTCTGTGCTCTACTGAGGGCCATTGTAACATTATAGCATAATTGTAATTCTTCACCTCAATGTCAGGAATTCCCACGGGGTCACACATTGGAGAAAAGTAACTTCAGCTGCTCTCAGACATGCACCGAGCTCTGGATAATCTTGGTAAATTTTCCGGAAACACAAATCTCCAAGTGAGCACCAGCCCCAAAGGAAGCACTCTGGATAATGTCCCAAGGAGCTGACGTGAGAACACACAAGGAGATTCACTGCGGGTGAGTGGGTGTGTTGACATTTCTAACATGCGACAGCGATAAGAGCCAACGCCGGTGTCTAACCTGACACATTCTGTGTTGTTGTGAACGCATGTGAATGGACAATGTCCTGCTGCGATGTTTCCGAAGAAAGTCCAGACCCAGTATTGTGGACATTCTCCGCAGTTCATGTCTGAAAACTGCAGCTTTAGTACATTTACTTAACACTAAAGTAAAATCCTTTGGTACGTGAATTCTAATTGAATAGCTCCATTTAACTTTATACTTTTCAAAGGAAAAATATTGTGATTTTATACTCCACTGCATTAATTGAGTTCATACACTCAAATGTGTAGAAATAATTTAATTCCTGCAATTTTTGGGTTTGGGAATCCTTACCAAAAAGTGTCTTATAAATCTATAACAGCAGCTTCAGCCAACTGACATTTCCTCAGGAGTGAGTATAGGCTGACATAATGGTTAAGAATTGGTGGGTGGGGTTAGGATAGTGTGTAGTGAACGTACCTGAGAAGGAGACGTGGCCATATCCTTCTCTTGACTCTTCTCTTTAGCGAGCCGCGCCGCTTCTTTATATTCTGCAAACTTCTCTGCAAACTGGACACAGGGGACAGATATCAGTATGGACTTCAATTCATATGAGATTTAATCTGTTCAGTAAAGCCATATGTGCCTACACACACACACACACACACACACACACACACACACACACACACACACACACACACACACACACACACACACACACACATACTGTACATACACAGATCAGTGTGTAATAAGTCAACTGTGCAGCTAGATGAGGGACAGAGAGAATCTGTTGCCAATAACGACCCACAGTTGAACTTAGAAAAGATGGCTCCTACCCATAATGCCCCAGCAGAAACGTGAGCTAACTAGGTCACCGTTAGTAACCTCTCTATCAGAGACATATGCACACACACACACACACACACACACACACACACGAACAAAGCAGACTGTGCCACTCTGCGGTTTTCCTTGTATAGTTTGCTTTTAATCATTTTATAGTTGTCGGTGGCTGAAGTTGACCTGTGGGGTTATTTTTGTCGAGTGTAAAGATACATCCACTGAGCCTGGAGAGGTAAGGTGAGCTCAGCTGAGGGGCTTTGGGCAAATATAAACATCCCTGATGTCCCTTCAGGGTGTGGTTCATCGCCATAACTACACTCCCACAGTTTTAAAGAGTGATATAGTTCATACAGATGTAAAGAGGGTTGAGTGGTGAGGAAATTTGACAGCTCTAATGAAGCCAGACCTTTGTCTGCTATATGTGGAGCTGCAATCAGTAACTTAATATCATCTCACTTCAGTGTAACTTAATAAGTCTGGTACAGTGATATAAATGCAGTAGTTCACAGCGTAAGTGTTCCTGGAGTGTAATTATGTTTAAACTTTAAATATGATTACTTTGCTCTTATATGGTTTATTTACTGATTGATTTTTAAAGTCTCACTAAGCTAAATTAAGAAAGACAGAGACAACAAGACAATTCTCATTAAAGGACCAGTTTAAACCAATATGTAACATTGGTGGATTGTCCCTTTAAATCTGAAGCATCACTGGCTCCATCTTTCATGTCGAGTCTATAATATGAAATATGTTTTTAATATCAGTGTGTGTGTGTGTGTGTGTGTGTTGTGTGTGTGTTATGTGTGGGGATGTTGTGTGCCTCCTCAGTTCACGACAGAGCTTAATCATACTGCAGAGGAGAGAATCCAACACCTACCCGAACACACACACACACACACACACACACACACACACACACACACACATATATATATTAATAACTTTCATAAACACACAGACGCACACAGAAAAAAAAGTCATTACAGCAAACTGCCACGCAGATTCTACACTTTGACAGAAACTATAGTAACTAGAGTAAAACGAAAGTTAACATGCCGTCCTCTCTCAGGAAGAGAGAGAGAGTGTGTGTATGTGTGTGTGTGTGTGTGTGTGTGTGTGTGTGTGTGTGTGTGTGTGTGTGTGTGTGTGTGTGTGTATGTGTGTGTGTGTGTGTGTGTGCATGCGGCACCTTGGCTAGGTGATGCTCAGTCGAGAATCCCAGGCCGTAGACAGTGTTTGCTCGACTGTCTGCCCACTGTCCAAACTTCTGTGAGGTCTTTGTGAACGTCATGTTGGGACTGATGGTGCTGTTGATTATTGCCTGCAAGACAGAGACAACCCACTTAACATGTATTCTATTAACTTTATTACTGCTGTGCATACAGGTGTGTGTGTGTGACAATTAATTGATTATTAGATTCTTTATTCGATAGAAATATGTTAATAAATAACCTAGCAGAGATTTATTATCAAGTTATATTGCTTACTGGATACAATTGTGTTTTGCACTAAATCTTAGACAAAGCAAAGTCTCTGAATTCATCACCAAGGGCTTCTGGGTAATTGCGTTGAGAATTTTCACAATTTTCAGACGTTTCATAGACTGTAACAAATAGCACTGTCAGTGTTGTGTTTCTATGCATGTGCGAGAGACAGGGGAGGCCTGAGAGAACAGAAATTATATAGCTTCTGGTCTACGTCAGGCCCACTCCCACCAACACAATAACATCCATATTTGTGAAGTGAACAGAGGGCGGCTCAGTGTGACTTTGAAAGCCTTCAGCTGCAGATTCAGTGATGTAGCATCATTACAACACAACAAACTTTAAAGGCATACACATAGAGGATAGAGTGGCTGGTAAATAGAAAGAGAAACTGGAAAAGGAAATGGCTGACATAGAAGTAAAACAAGGATTTAGAAAGTGTGCGTAAGCTCAATATCCAGACATTTTTGCATTGGGAGACATTTTTCTTGTTTACAAAAATGGTTTGAAAAAAAGCCCAAAACATTTATTTTCAGTCAGTCCCACATACACCATCCTGCTGTGGTAAATACTCATTTGATTTCCAAATCTGTTATTGGCACATAAACAATTAAATCCACTACTGACTAAGCAATGTTTGCTTGATAATCCTTTTAAAGGAAATGAAAGGATATGTTCATGTCTGGTTTCTGATTTCCTCATTGCAAAAGATGAGCTTGTGGAAAAGTCACAGAGTATTGAGTTCCTTTAATTTCCATTAACCAAAGAAATCGTTCTTATATAAGTCAACTTCCTTTGTTAGGTAACACAAATAGAGAACAAATTAATGGCTGATCAATTAGCAGTGTTGTGTAATAGCTGATATTCTGGCTGGCATCAATACACGACAATGACTTTGAGCAGGGTAGCAGTCAGAGAGTGTGTGTGGAATTTAGTGATCAAGTGTCTATTGAGCGAAACAGTGACCGCCCACTGAGGACAGTTCTGGTAATTTGTCATTCATTTTCTCTATTGGCGTTTCAGAAAATCCTTATATAAACCAGGCCAAACAGCTACTAGATAAAACGTGTCCCATATACCATTTCAAATGATCCCTTTCCAAACACTTGTTATTGCAAAAAACTGTAGTTTGCTCCTGTATTCATGTATAAACAGTTCCATTCAGTGTATAATATAGTAACCTAGTGTAGTAACACTGAATGTTCCGATCATAGCCAACATGATTTTCAAAGTTGTAGTAAACATTTCCATCATAACGGGGAGCTCCCTCAATCAGAGATGTCGATATTACACCCGAGGATTGTGGGTAGTGTAGTACTTCTCCTTGAAATTGTGTATAAAACAATGTACTTTTGGCTTCTACAGGTTAATTTAACAATGTTTCCTACTCTTGTAGCGGATGGTAAGTCTACCTTGGTTAGTTACAATATTATGGCTGATAATTCAAATCTCTATTAAGATCATCTCTTATCTGTGTGATATACTGACCATCAGAAATTGCTCATGCACACTTTGCTCTGTTCAAGGTCTCCCACCTTCTCGCTCACCTGGCTTCACACTTTTCTGCCTTCTCTAGTTTTTTTTCCTTCTACCACACATCCTTTTCACATCTGTTTCTCTCATTTATACTTCACCCCCCATCCCCATCTCCATAACTGGTGGGCAGAGTGCATGTGTGTGACTGGTCCGTCCCTGTATAAAATCTTCCATCACACCATGCCCCAGCAGAAATATCCCTCCTGGATCCTTAACAAGAATAACCTGAGACATTAAGTCATACATGCATAAATACAGTAGATGCACGCAGGCACAGGGTGAAACACGAGTCGGCGGTCTTGGGCGGGCTGCAACACTGACCTCTTTTGATTCCAGTGCAGAGCTTATTAACACCATTAAAGGTCCAGTGTGTAAGATTTAGGTGAAAGGGAACTATTGGCAGAAATTTTATGTAGAATAATCCTCATGATGTTTTCACTTGTTCATGTCATCTAAATTGGATGAATTGTAGTTTTCTTTACCCCAGAAAGTCCCTTTATATTCAAATACTTTATATTTACATCGAGGGGACCCTCTCTGCGGAGGCCTTCTGAGTTTTTATGACAATTAAAGGCTACCACAGGTTCTTTTTCATGTTTGGAAGGAGAGGGTGAGGTGAGGGGTGTTCAGCTGCAACATGCAATTTCAACACTAGATATCACAAAATTCTACACACTGTACCTTTAACACACACTGCCACTAAAATCTCCTGAAAGGATGTTTGATGTGTGATGAGGTGATTATATGGAAACATCTGGAACATCTAAATAAAACCATGCCAGCTGGTGGAAATTAAAAATAACACAAAGGATGGATACAGCAGGAAACATATAAAGAAGTCTGTGTGTGTGTGTGAGAGGTGAACAGCAACAATCTAAATCAAATGCTCACCTTGGTGCCATCCAGGCTGATGATGCGGTAGACGTTGCGCGTGCTGTCGTAGAAGTAGGAGACGGTGACGGCGTGCTTGCTGGTGGGCAGCCAGTTCTTCTTGGTGTTGGGGTCGATCTGGAAGACGTGGGCCCGCGTGCTGTAGATGGGCTGCTCCCTGAAGGGGACGAAAAAGAAGTGGTGAACCTCTTTGTGCCGCAGCACCAACGTCTCACCAAACCCGCTGCTGCCATCGGACCTCCTATTGCCCACAGGGGAGTCAGATCGCCCTGGCAACCGTATTTCCAACTCGCCTTCCTCCATAGTTACACCAAGGGAAGAGAGGCTGTCAAAGGACCCTGCTCACACTCATAGTCTTGTATACAAAGACAACAAGCTTACTGAACCCTTGAACTACAGCAGAGTTCCCACATACATGTTCAATCTACACCTCCACTAACAAGTTATCTCTCTAATCTACACACTCAGTGCACACAGCTCTCCAGCAGAAAGTCCTTCTCCCTGTGTAAGGCGGCTTCGACTCTCACTGCTCTGATATGGGAATGCCTGCAGCTCTGAGCGAGGGTCACACACGGGAGCACAGGGGGGGAAACGAGAGGGTTCAAGGCTAAATATAGACAGTAGGCCATGGTTAACTACCACAGACACACCCCACAGAGCTGCAGTTTCCACACACACACACACACACACACACATACACAGCATAAAAGTCCATGTGATGAACCTATGAATCTGTAAGTGTATATGTGGATTTGTGCTTGTGTCGCTTGGAAGAGAAGATGATCAAAACTCCATGACGGGTTCAGATGAGATGACTTAATTCCTTATTGACCTCTGTGTGATACTCAAACCTGAGTTTAGACTCACACCAATTTGTGTTTGTTGGGGATTATATAAGAGTCATCCTCGTTTTCTTTGGGTTTTTTTTTTTTACCAACCATTCACCCGTCACTCACATGTAACCTTCACTCCCTCGCTCTTCCATCCATTTATCCCTCGCTCCACCGTTCGCTCCTCCAGTGCCCTCATATATTCCAGCATTTTTGGAGATTCTCGGGTAATATCTACAGTCAGTACACACACACACACACACCCACACTCAAAGCACAGGGTGCAGAGGGAGATATTCTGGGCTGGCAGTGCTGGCAGAGCAGGAGATAGAGAAGTGCTTACACTGCACTGAGGGGGTGATGGGGGACATCAAAAGGCTTGCTGTATAAATTAATATTAAAATTCAGCAGCAGCACCCCTCCTGAGTGTGATTAGCCAAGACTGGAAAAGAAAGAAAAACATGGAGACAGGGAAAGAGAGAGAGAGACGGAGAGAGGGACGTTATAGGCAGGAAGAGAGAGAATGATTTGGAATTTGAGGAGTATGGGAAGGCAGAGAGTGAATGTGAGATGATTAATGCCGTCCCACAAAGCCGCTTGTGGAGTGCTGTTTGTGAATTATCATAATCATCGACAGCAGTGTAAGTGGCAGAACTGTGAGTCATTTCAACTCTCTCTCTGCACACATCACAACCACGGCCTGTCTGTATGATCTGTGCAATAGCCTCTTGGCAACTGGCGTTTTTCATTGCATAATTTGTTGGAGCTGTGGCAAATTTTTCAGCTCCTCGTGTGTGCGTGTGTGTGTGTGTGTGTGTGCACCAAACACAACAGTGCTTTTGTGCTTTGATTTTTACACGAACACCTGAGCCAACCAGTTTAGTTCCAAAATGACACCCACCACTTGTCAAATAAAAGCAATATCTACTCCTACAAGATGATGGATCTCCTTCCATCGTGAAATGATGAATGCTACTTTCTTACAAAATATGAATAAAAACAATCTCTGTATATATTTTTCCTCATTAAAAGCAAGTTTATATAACAGGAAAGTTATGCGACCCATAACACTAACTCCCACAGCCGTCTTTATTCATTTTTTTTTGTTACAGAGACTCTGAATCCCAAGGGGGTCCACTGAGACCATGTTGATCTTCTCACACAAAAGCAATGATGTCTAGCACCAGCATGTGGGAGAAGAAAGGAAGAAAGAAAAGCTATCTAACTTCTATCATGCATGAAGGAGGCATGCAGAGTGTGAATGTGAAAACTATAGCTGCCTGCCACGTTAACAGGAGGAAATGGAAGAGGGAAAAGAGTGTAAAAAAATGGTAGATTTAGTTGGGAGAAATAAGAGGTAATAGAAAAAGTGTGGAGGAAGAAGAGGAAGAGGAGGAGGAGGTGTTAAGTATGCAGAGTGTACTGCGTCACACAAGGGCAGGTGTGGAATGTGAATGTTAAAACAGAGAGAGAGACAGAGGGCAGGCAGAATGAGAGAGGGAGGGAGAGTGATGAAGTGAGAGAAGGACGGAGGGATGAGGAGGAACGTGGAGGAGGTGATGAATGTAGGAGAAGATGGAGCCCTGATGAATCCACCCATCGCAGAAGAAGATGAAGGAAGTGGGAAGCTCTAAACTGGGAGGTGCAAACAATTAGATGAACTGTGGCTGCTCAGATCTATACGCTCAGAAAGGTACAATGTCAAACAGCTAAGGGCCGTAGGACAGACGGTCATAGTGTAAAGTCTAACGTAACATAACGTAACATGATGCTATGTAATATTGTATTATATGACAAATTTTTACATTACGTTGTGTTATGCTTGTTACACATTGGATGGGTGGTGGCTTCGCACCATTTGGCACACATAACAATAATAATTGAATGTCATGTAATATAATGTGTCATAATGTAATGTAACATAACATATCATAGCATAACCCATTCCTGGGTCGTCAGTAACAACGGCACATGGTCTGCTGCGACTTAACAGTCGAAAGTCTAACTTAACGTAACGTAAGGTAATGTAACATTATGCTATGTAACATTGTATTATATTACATCATTTTACATTACATTACATTATGTTACCTTGCTTTACATTATCTTAAGTTAGATTATGCTAGTTGCATTACATTATATTATATCACATTCTATTACTTTCCATTATCTTCTAAAATAAAGTGATGTGATATTATCCAGTATTTTCATAAATTAATATTTTGATAGAGATTTTTAAATGCTCCTTTATTTTGTTAATTATAATAGTGATTGACAGCTTTTACTTGGAGTTCATCAGTATTGAAATAAGGAATTGATACCAGCTTCTAAAATCACCCTCTTGGTAAATTATGGAAAAGTCACTACAGGTGGACAGATATAAAGACAGAGTGGCAGATGTGTGATGTGAATTAAAGGGTAAGTACACACAAAATAAAAATAAACATATTTTCATATACCTCTTGTGGTATCTAGTGATTTTGTTTGTCCAGGTTTTGAGATAGTTCTGCCCACACACCAGTAGAGTGGACTCAACATCTTTTCAGCAGAAACAATGTCCACATTTGTCTGGGTATAGCAGCTCTCATTGTTGACAGTTTTTATCAAATAAGTAGACCCCATGAAAAATGGCAGGGATGTTTCTAGACTTTGTAAAATTGTTTAAAAAGATGTAAATGAAAAAATGAACAAAAACTTGTACTATGTTCAGCTATGATGGTCACCTCAACTCTACTTATGTTAACACTATTATTGATCAGTGAACAACTCTGTATAGCCGCCTACAGGGCATTCACATGCGCACGCACGCACGCACGCCCACACACACACACACACACACACACACACACACACACACACACACACACCTTTATTGTTGTATATAGTGCCTCCTGGGTTCAGGGGTTTGATGCACAGATGTGAACACTTGGCTTTGAGTCAACCAAACAGCTAAACACACACACACACACACACGCACGCACACACGCACACACACGCTGCATTTTACTTTCTACAACAGTGTGTCCCCTTTAACTATGCAGCTGCACCTTTTTCTACAGACGCTGAGAAACGAACTGAAGCGTAATGAAACATCTCAGGAGATCTCACTTTCTCGTGCCACCTCCAACTCTACTCCTCCACTCTCTTGAAAGTGTCCTTCCTGTCTTTTTCATTAACTCACCGGCAACAAGTTTGACAGCGAGTAGATCTTATTTAAGGTAGAGAGGAGTAATTAATGAGAAAATTCCCTGTTGCCCCAATCTACAGGGATGACCTAAAATGTGCCAGTAAACCACACACTCACTCTCTTTCTCACACACCCACACACACGAGCAAAGACAGGCAGCGAAACTGAGTTCGTCTGAATTGATTGTATTTGCCAGAGGAAGTGAGAGCGCACCAGAGAGAGTGTTGATAAGCATCTCCTGTTCTCATCCCATAACACTAATGTTCTCCTCCGTGTCGTTACCATTAGACCTGTAAGCGGCTTGGTATTGAGCCACGAGGCTGTATGTGAAATATGACTCTATCTGTATGTTTGTGCCATTAATGCCAGACAGGCAGCAAGACAGCAGACCTGCACCTATACTCACTTCATGTTCGCTCCGATCTCACCTGCACCTGCACATATTCACACTTGAGCTTTGTGCTGTAAATCACAGTTTAGATTTCAAATCACTGTGGATCAATTGAGTCACTGAGTCAGTTGCATAACAGTAAGTTAGTCACCAGTGTGGCAGGGCTCAGTGGAGAGCTGAGGCTGAGTGGGAGATTGCTGAATGATGTGTGCTGCCCACACTGTAGGAGGGCTGAGTGGGCGCCTGAGAGGCCTCCAGTGTATTGTAAATAGTTAATGCAGGAGTTTCGGGCTGATGCCTTGAAATCGCACCATGCCTGTGCCATATTGTTAACCTCCTGCTGTGCAATTAATCACAATGAACTGCAAGAGACAGCTGTTAATGAACGGCAGGCTTGGTGGGGGAAATGGACTGCTGAGCTCAGGGTTAGGGGACATGCAAATGAGCAGCGCTGTGCACCAGGCTGGATACTTCACCGATGGGTGTCTGTTTGTTGAGGATGTGTGAGGCAGCGGTCACCGTGCTGCCATAGAGACAGGAAGACACTTTCTGTCGCTGCAGCCTTGTGCAGCCTTGTAGCTCCATTTACCTGCTTTTGACATTATATGGTTCACAGACCTCTATTGAGCAGGACAAGGATCCTACAGAAGATCAGACCACAGTTTCTCTACGTGAGAATATTTAAAGAGGAGAGGCTGTTGTTAGCAATGGCTTTTTCCAGAATTACATAACTGTCTATAATGTAGGTGGGTAGTAAACAGTGAGACAGAGAGGCCCAAAAAACAGCATCTTTATCCAATATCTTATTGTTCTACAGGGCAGCAAAATAAATATGGAGCAGTGAGGAATTTAGATCGTAAATTCTAATTTAAACTTTTCTATACAGGCAACCTGGGGAGTATCACTGCAGATTTGGATGGTAAAAGTTTGATGATGGAACTTCTGCACCTGCATTTGTCTTGATCCTGAAGTGGGTTTCTATTTTACTCAACAGAACATATTTTATCTTATCCAGAGATGCAAGTTCCTTTATGATACACATCTGAATTGGTTGTTATCCTGTGCTGCACATGAAGGCCATGACAAGATCATTGCTCAGCCACACATGCCAGGCAAATGTGTGCATCCGCCACCAGCCCTCATGTTAAGACGGCCTGATCATTACGCATATGCACCCGGGTTATTATATTCTTATGCGTGGTGTGGTTTCCATGGCAGGCAAGTTCATATGGTGTGAGGCGGCCGCATGCAGCTGATGTGAATACCGAGAGGATGAGGTGGGGAATGGATCTCACAGTCAAGCCTTTGTGGGATAATAATCACACTTACCCCATTGTTGTGGTTGAAATGAAAGGCGACACCTGACCACTGATCCTTCTCACCGGCAATAATAAGAAAAAAATGAATGTCTCGGATTGGCTGCTGCTGCGTATGAAGGTCTTCTCTCTCTTCTACACGACAGCCTTCCCTTTATCGGTGCGTCTTCAGGAATTTGATGACAGCCGCTCCATTCCCCCTGTCCCCCTGTCACCGCGTGAATTCACACATACATGTCGTTGTGCACATGGCACGGAAATCACAGCTTCTTCTGCTTCTTCTCCGGCGCTGGGTGTCGTTTGGTGATGATGGAGCTGGAGCAGCAGCAGCAGCAGCAGAGGAGCTGTGGGAGATCCAGCGCAAGGCTCCGATGGAGACTTGACGTGCGCTCTGCTGTAGCCGCGTAAATGCCAGATCCCGGTCTCTGGAAGGGTGGAGGAGCCCTGCTGCCAGAGCTGGGAAAAGACAACCCTCATTTAGGCAGCAGATAACGCACAGACAGCATCACACTGTCCACCTCTCTCTCCGTCTCCCTCCCTCCCTCCCTCATTACCGTAGGTTCACAGGCTACACCCCCACTCTCGCCCAGACTACAGCTATTTCACAGCTCTCCCCCACATTCAGCATCACCAGTGCGCTCCTATAATAAAGAGAAATGCAGCACTTTGGATATAAAGCAATCTGTTGTGCCTCTGCAAAACCAATTGATGCATGTATTAATGAGCCCCTTATCAATGCTCTTTTACTGTTCGCATGACTCACATTATTCTGCAGCTTCTATTTGCTGACCCTCTCTCTGTGTGCTGTATTGATCTAATAGGCCCCTATGTGCAGCCCCACCCCCCACCCCCCAAAAGCCGCTCCACATCTGGCAGATGGATGCATCCGCTTCCCTCCCACTCAGATCAGTGTCAGTATCGAACTGCCTACGTCACGACACCGTCCTCCGCAGTGACGTCACTCGGCGCTCAAGGGACCGATGTCATTTGATGTTTGAGGTTGTTTCATGAGAAGTTTAATGGGAAGTTGTGCCCACTCACCCACCGGCTTGGAGAAAATGTTATCCTATAAGGCTGCAAAATGAGATTTCATACTTTGCTCTGCAGCTCAAAGGGAGGCGTCTATTATCATGTGCAGTGAATGTGTAATCTGTGTCTTTAAATGAATAGTTCATCCAAAAATGAAAATTCACTCATTATCTACTCACCACTATGCAGATGGAGAGGTGGGTGAAGTGTTTGAGTCCACAAAACACTTTTGGAGTTTCAGGGGTTAACAGCGGTGCATCCAAAACGATAATACAATAATGATCGTCTGTCACGCCATCCTGAATTAGATTATCTGTTTTGTTTCTAACATTAAAACGCTCAGTTGAATTTGAACTTTTCAGTCCGACAGTGAAGAGAGACAGAGACAGAGAGAGAGAGAGAGAGTGAGCTGATGAATCCTGCAGCAGCACGGTGACGTACCGGTGATCGGCCTTATCTGATGCACCTCATTCAAATTAAAGTCATTTGGGTATCAAACACAGAACAAAGAGCACACACATACAATCACGTGTACATCATAACATCTTAACGAGACCGGCTTTTTACAACTTTTACGTCATGTCCATTATTATTACTGCAGCACAGATGAGCCAAACCTTTTTATTGGCTTTGTTTTATTTTGGGTGGTTGTTTCCTTTAACGGACGCAGTAGTACGTCCCCTTTAAGCGCAACTCAATTACGTCACGGCATCAACGCGGAAGTGTGGACATGCGAAAGTAGCTGTTTGAGTTTTGTTGACATTTGACATGAAATTTGGTGAGTGACTGAGCGCGGGTTCGGGTTTTGAACACTTCTTGACATTTAGCGACATATTATCACAGACGTACTCTTCATGTAAACCTGCAGAGAGGTGTTGTTCATTTTAAGACAACATGGCTGATGATGTTTGAGTTAGCTAGCTACGCGCTACTTTACATCAGCTAACTTTGCTAACTTGCTACACAGGCTGATCCCTGGGAAGTTTTGGTTTCCTCTGTCACTTTTCATGGGTTCTTCGTCGCTTTAACGTGAAATAATTCCGTGTGTGTGTGTGTGTGTGTGTATGTGTGTGTGTGTGTCACCTTTCAAAGTTTAGTGCTGTTCGGCTGTTGACGTGGTGCCATTGTTTTCCTCTCAGCGGAGTTGATGCTGCATCTCCGCGAAGTGCCGCAGCATGTTCACCCGCGGCGCTGCTCTGAGGGGCCGCTCAGCCCACAGTCACGGCCCGTACCCTCCACCTCCAGTGCCCCGGTACTATGATTACAACCACCAGAGGCCGACAGCAGTCAACAGGTGAGTCCGGGGAATGAACTGATGAGTGCGTGTGTGCTGGAGATCATCAGCGTCAGTCACCAGCAGTAAAGACATAGTCACTTGCTGGGACTCTTTTTATCTGGTTAATTGCGGATCTATTATTAAATCGTCTTTTTTGAATAATTAATAACGATTTTTCTTTTATTATGTCCCCTCAATGTAAATTGGTTGGTGTTAGAAGGCCCTATAAACAACAGTTAATTGTCGGTAGCCTGGCTGAGACATCGATAACATCCAGCTGGCCAATTCCCCAAAGGCAGTTGCCATAGAAACCAAGGTCTTGCCACAGACCCTACATATAAAGTAGAGGATGTGATCCTCCAGTGGAGAAGGTTACAGCCATAACAGGTAGAGTCTCAAGGTGAAATAGTTACACAAAGGACAGATATACAACTTCATTTAGGTAAAACAGTCATCACACATGTATGGATGTAACATGGTTCAGTGAGGAATAATCTAATTTTGGACACGTAGTAAGTATGAGATAGGATACGATAGTGATAAGTACATGAAGGAATACTACAGAATGCAGTATCTACTTTTACTGTCTGTATTCTTTCGGCCAAGCTTCAATATTGTTTTTACTCACAGACATGAAGCACATTCAAAACATTTTCTGTCAGATCACTGTATTTCCATCAAAGTTGAAGTCTTTGAATGTCAGAGATAAGCTTGTTGTAAACTGGAGTTTGTTGTTCTGGGAGATGATAACTTTGTCTTCATTGCAGTTTGATGTGCCAAGAGGCTGGTGCAGACAGTTAGTGCTTCTTTGATCGTCTGTCTTGTACAGTAACACGTGCTTGTCTTTTTGTAGCTTTAATGTTCCTGGTCTAGAGAGGTTACCCACATATGAATGGAAATCCTCACATTCTGCCTCTCAAGACGCCCCTCTGTACACAGCAGCTCTGCCCAACAGGCGCAAGTAAGTCATTTTCTTATTCATTCACTGCTGAATAACCTGTGTCTCATGCTTATGTTTCTAGAAACTCTTCATCAGATCAAAGTTTATCTTTTAATATGTCTTGTCACTTTGTTTCTTCCAGGAGGCAGAACGAGGAATACAGCCCCAATGTCGTGAAACGCCAACGCCTCGACTCCTCTACCCACCCAAAGACAGGGTCCACTTCAGTTCGAGCCCCTCCCCCTCATTTATGTCCAGACCAAGTGTTTGCTGGGTCCTCGCAATCATCTTACTCTGGTTTTCATCCCAGCCTACACCCCAATCCCAGGCCTCAGGTGCCTCCTGCCCCAGAAAACCACATCAGCCTGCAGACCTATGCTAAGGACAAGGTAGTGTGTATTCAGATGGTCTTAATCCGCATCTAACATATATCAAGTCTGACTATGTGTTTGTATTTGCAGGTGTGTTTTGGTTTTGTTAAGATTACATGTGTTTGTGCCCTCAGCTGAGCACTCAGATGGTGGAGCTGTTTGAGGTGTGTCAGCAGCAACTTTCAGATCTGACCTGGAAGGAGATGTGCAGAGCTCGGCTGCAGCGAGATATACAACAAGTCTATGCAGGTGTGTTAAGCTGTTATACAGTCACTTTCTGCTCTTATTTTCTGTTGTGATTATTTGTAAATTAATGTGTTTCTGCCTGTAGCACGACTTTACTTGACTGGATCTTCGATGAATGGATTGGGTTGCCGCAACAGTGATGCAGATCTGTGTCTGGTCCTCCAGCTTCAAGTAAGTATCTCTGACTCTCTGCAGCTAATGTCATAGTATATATCTAAAATCTACAGTCTTATCTACTTTCTCTTAGACATCTACACGTTGTTTTTTGTTTCAGAAGAGACCAGATCCTATTCATGTGCTCTCTGTCCTGCAAAAGCTGTTTAAATCACTCCGTGAGTAGTAAGAAATAATTTTGAAAACATGAAATAAGTTGGAATAAGACACATAATATAAGTTTGGACATTTTTGAACATGGAAACATGCTTTCTTACTACCATCTTACTTCTTATTCAGCTTTGCCTCTGTTTCTGTATTCTCTGCAGCCTCCACTAGGTGGAGCGTTTTATACAGTTTTAAAAGGAGTTTCATGTTTATGGGAAAGGAAACTGAAACTAAAATGAATCTAATGATGCTTGTTTTCATTTATAGCTTATGTAGAAAGGACCCAGCTAATCAGAGCCAAGGTGCCAATCCTCAGGTTCAAAGACAAAGACAGGTAGAAGCAAAAGAATTAAACATTTGAAGCTTTACAACATCAAATCAGAAAGTAGTCTTAATGTGAATCTGTCACTATACCTCCCTTCTTTAGTGATCTGGATTTTGATCTTAATATCAACAACACAGTGGGCATCAGAAACACATTCCTTCTGAGGAGTTACGCTTATGGTGGGTAAGACTAAAATCTCAATTTCTGTGGCAGTAACTAGTCATCGTCTTTTTCCATGTCAGCTGTAGGAGTGGATAAAGAGGTTTCTTGATTTGACCTGCTGTGTTTGTTTGTGTTGTCTCTCACAGCTGATCTCCGGATAAGACCCTTAATACTCGTCATCAAGAAGTGGGCATGGCATCACCAAATCAATGATGCCAGCAAAGGAACATTAAGCAGCTACACACTGGTGCTTATGATCCTGCATTACCTGCAAAGTCAGTACAATTACACACACACACAAAATCTGTTGTTTCCTCTGTAGCTTTGATTGGAGTGAATCTCATCATGTTTGTGATGTTGCTTTCGTTACAGCTCTTAATGAACCTGTCCTTCCTTCTCTGCAAAGGGACCACCCAGTGAGTGTGTTCATTGCTTATGACATGCAAATCTTTCTCTCAAAATCAGAACAGTTTTTTTTAACCATCCATAGTATATACTCATTAATGCCCTTTCTCCACTAATCAAATAACCCACTAACTTAATGAGGAAAAGCAGCTGTGGACAAAACTCAAGTCAAAGTCTTCTATATCTGTTATACTTTCTGTTACCATCCAGATTTAAAATGGTTGTAAATCATTTCATTCATCCCTAATGTGCAGTGTCACTCAGTTTTGAGCATTTGTCCTGTGCCTTGATTTTCAGGAGTGTTTCAATCCCCTCATGGACATCAACATGGTTCCAGAGGGACCCAAACACATCCCCCCCTACATCTCTAGAAACCAGTCCTCCCTCGGTGACCTGCTTGTGGGCTTTCTGAAATACTATGCCACAAACTTCAGGTATCTCCCCAAGGACATCATATTAATGAGTCTCATGTTCAGATACACCCACAGTTCCCTATGCCTGCTCATCGTCTTGCTCCCATTCCTCATCTCCCGTCACCAACATCTTCTCCCTCTTCAGTCCCCCTATCTCTCCTCTCCTTCCTCTCTCCTGCATCCTCTACTCTGGTGTCATGTTTCTGGGTGAGAGGCAGGAGCAGGTGGGACCTTTGGCCTTACACAGCACTAACATGACATGCCATGGCCACTGTGTTTGCAGAATGTGTGTTACCACGTCATGCTGCAGTCAAGAAGTTGAACTAGAAGTCACCACAAAAACACGCACTTGTTTTTTCAATTTACACTATCAAACACTCAAACCTGATGAGTGATTATGTTTTTATGCCTCTGCGACAGCCATTTCAGTAATCTAGTTTTCCCTTGATGTTACCAAATCCATAAACTAAACAATTATACCTGAGAAGACTGAACTATGTAAATGTTTAATTGGATCCTATTTTGTGTACAATACAAAATGTCTTTTAAATGCATCAAATTCAAGGTACAATGAAGCTCCATCATTTAAGACTTCAAAATTGAAAGACAGACATTAGACAGACAAAAACGGTTGAAGAGAAAACAATTGTGTCAACTTTCTTCTAGTAATTGTATGATTAAGTGAGAATGAAAAGCCTTTGTTTCTTTCCATATAATGACGATCATGTAACAATGTAAAAAAAAAAATGTTTGAAAAAAAAAAAAAAAAAGAGTTGCTACTTGATATTGTTATTGTCTCCCAGGAAGTTTCTGTTCATCCTGAACCAAAACTAACAGGTGCCTAGAATCTAAAAACTTTGGCTTGGTCAAAGTGGAATGTGCATGTTTTGTAGATGATTAGCTACAACCTGCAAAGTCACTGATGTGGTTATGAGGACCTTGGTGGTTGTGTTTATTTCCAGTGCTAAATGTCTTCCCTTTTCTGTGCCTTGCAGGTGGGACAAGCAGGTGATCTCTATTAGAGAGGCCAGAGCTTTCCCCAAGAACAACTCCAAAGAATGGAGAAACAAATACATATGTGTGGAAGGTAAACATTTCAGTGGATGTAAAACACTGCTGCCACCTCCACTTAATAATAACTGTAGCCTCAGTGTACGAAACTCTTATTTAATCTGATCGATGGTGATTTATTGTGTTTCAGAGCCATTTGAAAGAAATAACGTTGCCAGAGCAGTCCATGAGAAGTTCAAGTTTGACACCATCAAAGCTCAGTTTGCAGAGGTACATGTTAGGCCAGATAACTGTGCTCTTTATATTTTATTTCCTTTTCATTAGCAGCTTGATCTAGCTATAAGTTCTTCATAATCCTCCTGTTTCTCATCTCTCTGTCTGCGCAGTCATTTCGGATACTCCAAGAGAGGAAGGACCTGAACTCGATCCTCCCAGCCAGCGCCATCATTAATATGGAGTCTGCAGGCAGGAGATGAGGGATTCCTCTAATTAGACGAGCTGAGTGGAGTCTTCTACCTCAACACGACCTTGTGCCCAGAAATGATGACAGACCTTCGGGATGTGCTGAGCAAGGAGCCGTGCTGCCTCTGCATCTCACAGCCCAAAATGTTTCTGGGACCCTGAAAGTTCTGGCTGTTTTCATATCGGACATGTACAGTGTGTCCTGTGGCATCACATGTTGAATATATTGCACTGTCAATTATTTTGCTGCCTTTCCTAAATGTGTTACGTAATATTCCAGAAAACAAGAGTGTAAATAATTTACAATATTTGTAGAGTGACACCAGAGAGCTCTGAAGTCAAAACCTAAACTGGTGACAGAGAGATGCACTGAAGCAGGATAATAATGGTTCATGTTCCATGAGATGGTAATTTCTGCTACACCACTCGTTCCCAGTGCACATGGAATTCCTGGGATGAAATTAATTTTGTTAACAAAGAATGAGAAGATGCAAAAAACACTTGCAAACTGCTCATGTCTGAAGTTAGCTTAAATGGAATCAACTGTGTGGTGTACTGCTTAGTCTCATGAGAAATGTTGTTTCTGACATATACATGTCAAATATACAGTATGAATATCATCTTGGGATCTACTTGTACCATCAGAGCCTTTTTCTTGGTCAGTTTTTAAGTGATTATGGGCTTAAACATGAAATGTGCCCTTTTTCTACCGCTGCATTGAATACCATCTCTTTTTCAGATCATCACCTACTTTCTGTTTCTGAACTTTTAAAGTTAAATTTAGGTTTGGATGATTTTGAGGTGATCATTTTAGGGCTGCAATGATGCCACACTCACATTTTACATGACTGGTAACAAACATACTGCGTCATTGTAGACCTAAGATCTGCTTGAGTTATTGGGACAAATACAGATTTGTTATTCGCTAATCTTCAGTTCACTTAATACACGTTATTTACAGAATTCACACTTGTGAGTGTAACTTTGTTTTTTTGTCCATAGTTTATATTGTTCCTCAGCTCTTTTGTACATTGCTGACTTTCAAATGTTTGTTTAAAAAAAATAAAATTTCTGAACATAACGTATGATTATTCACTTCACATGTTTGACCTCTATGAGGCATTGTGTTTTCACGTTGTCTGTCCGTACGTCCCATTCTTGTGACCATGATAACTCAAGGGGATTTTACTCAAATCCAATACAAACCTTTCTGAGGACTCAAAGATGAGCTGATAAGATTTTGGAAGTCAAAGGTTAAGCTCACTGTGACTTTACAAAAATGTTTTTGCCTTGTGAATGCATGATCTTTAGAACATCTCAAGAGAATTCTTTCAAATTTGGAATAAATCTTCCCTTAAATTCACAGATGAACTGATGCAGATGTAAATTTGGTGTCTTGATTTAATGTACTTGGAGCTGTAACGTCATTCAGTGCATCACAGGTGTTTCACGAGCCTTAGAAATGGTACAAATGCACCCTTTGTTCAGGATCTCTGCAGCCTGCTCTGGCTGAGTCAATAACCTCATTGGTTTTTGGGACTTCTACATCCTGCCAGCACAGCAAGGGGGGTAGACATGGTAGCATGGTGTTGGGGGGGGGGCATGAGCGTGGACCTCTTTAGCATTACCACCAGCAGCAGGGGGGGGCAGGGGGACCATGCAGGAGGGTACTGTTTCAGCACATGACCTATATTTAACTTGCAGAAGGGGATTTTGATCTTAAAGGCACATACCCTCAGTCAGCTTTTGGACTCTGGCGAACGCCTCAAACTTCATGGTGATGATTCTCTCAGATCTATAACATTATTTTTATAATATGTTTAAAGTCTGACTTCTTGGATTTGGTGTGTTTTTGCACTTAACTCAACAGCAGGTGAAACCTACCCACTCTCTAACCCCACTCCCCTCTGTTCATTCCCCCACTCACGTCTATTTCCGTCCCTCGCTGAGTCAGATGGACAGCTCCCAACTTAGAATGACACAAACAGGCAGAGCAACTCTTCCCAATTCAGAGAAGCTGAAAACATCAAGACGACACTGAAAAAGAAAAGAGAGAAAAACAGCATTGGGAACTGCAGAGTGCAAGAGCTGGGAGGACATTAACAAGATGGAGGAGTGTGAGAGTCTGGAACCAGAGATGACAGAGCTACAGGAGCTTCAGTCTGAAGCCTCCGAGGCCGTCAGTCAGGACGATGAAGACGAGATGGAGGAGCTGCAGAACAGGTGCTTCACTCACTTATCTGGACTTTACACCCTGAATCATTTCAATTGTGGATGAGTTTGGGTGAAGTGGTGTCTTTCTGCTGGGAGACCATGACATTGAATGGAGTCTTAGAGTGGAGGAACCACTTGTTTGTGGCCTTGTGTTTTCTTTTTATGGAGAATGAGACCCATGTTGCACAAAGAGTACTCAATACTTAATATGACCATCTGTGATTCAGTTCAGAGCAGGAACTGTGAGCGAGGCACTGCAGGTAGCTCAATTTGACTATTTGATATATCCGCCATCCCATATCTTACATCTCATTTATCATGTTTCATACTTAGTGCTGTAGCTATCCGGGACATGTCTTAAATAGTAGAAGACACCGATATGTTGGATGTATTTGAGAAATCCAGGCATCTCTTCTCTAATATTACATGAGTGACGCTTTGGGATGTCACCTTGCTGTAACCCCCCTCCACAAACCAAGCTGTATTCATAGCAGGAGGGGACATCTCACAACGCATTTCTTCCTTATTTTTTCAGCTCATCCCTCACATTGGTCTGGGACAAGTGGTCCTATGCTTAAGATTTAAGTGTCAAGTAATCGCCTTGAGAAAAGATCAGCGGGCGTTATGGTGTTGTCAGCTTAGATCTTTCTGATTCGCCTCAGTGCGGCAAAACATGAATTAGGGCACATGCTGCTCAGATATGTTTTGATTTGATTCATTGGTTTGTTCTCTGCTTGCATTTCCAAGAGCCGTGCCAGGAGGATCTCCTCTTGCACTCAGAGTGTTAAGTCATCCCCCTTCCTCCTCTAGTGAATAGCACAAACAGCCTGATCTCTCCTTCCTCTAACTCTGTTCCATTCCTCACTACTTCAGTCTGCGAGAGGTTGTCCAGGACCAGTCGGTGAAGCCCCAACTGCAGTGCCTGATGGTGGATCAATCATTCTCCATGGTGACAGTGCAGAGTGAGGACAGTGGAATCGTTTGGGAGACAGCCTCCAGCCGCTGCTCTACTCCCTGGGCCTCTGAGACGAGCTCCATCTCTGAAGCCTACAGCATGGATGGCTCTGGAGCCGCGGGGAAGATCACCATCGTCTTCGATGAGGAGAAAATAGTCCGCAGGAGGACGAGGTCCGGAGGGAGGATCAGCAGACTAGGGGACAGATTTAGCCGACCTGGCAGTTCAAGATCCGCCTCGGCTCTGGGAGTGGAGCGACCGGAGATGATGGAGGTCTCTCTCCCCAACGTCAAAGAGGAGAAAACCGAAAGAGAGCCAGACCTGGAGGAAATTAAAAACAAAGATCAGCAACTGTTTAGTTTGATTTCTGAGGGTTATGAGATTCTCAACATCAGAGTCCCTTCTAAACTTCCTACTGTGGATGAGGAGGAGAGCACGGAGCTGCAGGACAATTTGTCTTATCTGGACCAGACTCCAAAGATCAAGTCCAGAAACCACAATGACTGGACATCAAATCACGTCCTGCCAGTGGAGGGGGAAATACTGGATCACCAAGAGGTACATATCTGATTGATTTGAACAATTATTATGATGGGATATCTCATTTCTAATGCTAGTCCTACCATTAACATACATTCATTTATCCTATAAGATTTTATTTATGTTTATTTGGAGATTTAAACATTACGAAGTTCTGATTTGTTTTTCTCTCCTCTGCCCTTGAAACAGGACTCTTCTCAGCCATCAGCAGACACAGAAGCCGGACACACACCCACACAGAAAGAGAGCACCAATGACATTGACTACTTTGAGACGTTTACCCTTTTGGATCATGCAGTTCCTGCAGAACAAGTTCCAGAGCTGCAGCAGGGGAAACAACAGCCTCCAGTGAAACCCCAGGCAGAGGAGCAAACCCCTGCAAAGGAGACGGCCACAGACAGCCCCTCTGCATCAGAAGACTCTTTTGTTTTTGTTACAGATGTGGATTTAGTCGGAGAACACCTGGATCAGGTCTTCTATGGAGAAGGAGCTCCTTCTGATGCACTGCAGCGGAAGGACGACGACGAGGCAGATGGAGGAGCTAGAATGAGAAGGAGAAGAGAGAGCCAGAGAACAATGAAGGAGGGTGGTTTGGTGTTGTTTGGGAGTGAAGAGACCACCCTCACGCCCATCTATATCTCCCCTGGACCCCCGAAGATCATCGATCCCATCCTTCTGGAGGAGCCCACCGCCATGTCCTTCATGTACTCTGACCTCTACGAGGACGCTGTAGGCCAGCGGCAGAGGAGCGACGAGGAATGCTCAGAGGCAGAGAGTGTCACATCGGAGAAGTGTTACAAGAGACGTTTCTCGGATTCAGACGAGGCAGACGGCTACCTGGAGAAGTTTATTTTGAAGGATGAAACTTCCACAGTGGAGGCTCAACCTGAGTCTGTGAGGGACAAGAGGGAGGGGAGGATGATGTGGTCAAGTAGTAAGTTTGAGACGACAGGGTGTCTAACAAGGACGGTCGAAGAAGAAGAAGAAGAAGGACACAAGACAAAGACAGAGGAACCGAAGATACAGGAGGTAAGTGCTGGAGACAGGAGCAATGATGTGCAATCAGCAACTTTTGAGGAGAAAAGCGAAGGAGAGAAACTCTCACTGCTGACTGGAGAGCAGGATGGAGCAGAAGCCTCAGAAGAATCAGTTCAGGGGTTTAAACTGACAGAGGATAAGGAAATGACACAAGAGGTAAAAAGAGACCAGGCCGAGCCCCTGAGTAGCAGCACTGATGGACCACTTCCTGAAATTCAAGAGGTGGAGAGCAAAGTAGAGCAAAAAGAATTAGAGAGTGAGGAGCATCAGAGAGAAGAGCACAGAAAAAGTGAGCAAACCTTGAATGAAACCAAGCGACCGTGTCAGACACAAGAAGAGGTGGACAAAATGTCTGAAGGTCTTGTGAAGGCCACAGACGAGACAGCACCTGAAATCAACGAAGTGCCAAAGATGGACATTCAGTCAGAAATTCAATCAGAAACCAGTGAAACCAGTTTGCCTGAAGACGCAGCTGCTGATACCAAGATGGATTCTGCTTATGAAAAAACAGCGACTGAGGCCAAACCAGGGGTCGTGGTCGAAGAAGAAATGATCACTTCGACTGAAACCTTAGGTGAAACGAAGACATCAGCTGAAACATCACTGTATAAGGAAACAGACGACATTCCTGAGGATGCTGGACCCGTTGAAGTCATCACTGACTGCGATAGTGCAGTGCAAGCAGTCGTGGAGGTAACTGAAACAGCAGTGAATGAAAAAGAGATTCAAACCCAGGTTCAGATTGATCTTCAGGAGGCAACACGTGATGATGCAACAGATGTTCAAACAGCAGTGGGGGAGACTGCAGCTAAGAGCCAGTCGCAGGAATTTATTGCTGAAGCTCATCAGGAGGTTAAAACCAAGATTTCAAGCGAAGAAGTCGAACCTGTGATCCTGGAGGAAGTAAAGACAGATTCAGACAAGAAACACCATGAAATCTTTGAAGCTCCGCAGCCTCAACCAGATGATTCAATGACTGAAGTCAAAGCTAAAACACCCACAGACGACACTGGGACTGTGCTCCAAGACATGGTGAATGTAGATGATGAGTTGATCCTCCTCGTCCCCAAAGGACAAGCTGTAGAGATGGACATTGACATCAGTCAGTGGTCAGACAAGACCACAAGTGATGCACAAGCTCTCCCTGAATCTGATAGTGTATATGAGCATCTTGTAGCATCTGAAGATGCACCAGAGCCGACCAAAGAAACAAAGATGGACACTCAGTTGGAATTAGAACCAGAAGTCCATGAAAAGGTAGAAGAACCACTTGAAAATGATGTAGGCAGGGTGTACTCACCACCTGCTCCTGTGGAGGAGGTCGACACGGAGGAGATGAAAACAGAGGAGGACGTAGATGAAGACGAGGGTGTCTTTTCTCCTCTGAGGAGCTTTACTCCCCAGGAGGATTTATCTGGGCTGCAGGGAGAGGATATACTACCAGAAGAACCAGATGTTGAACTGAAAGCTGAGGTGAACCAGGCGGCAGATGCCCTAGAAGCAATCATTATAAACCAGGATGTAGCTTCAGATGTTGATCTGCACAGAGAGGATCCCGGACAAAAGATGGAGCAAGATGAGGTGGTGGAAGAGGCTCCAGAAGCTCCTGCAGAGGAGCTGGAATATGAGGTGATTTCTAAACAGGATGCAGAGGAGATGCCTGAATCTGAAACACAGAGAGATGCAGAGGAATCCAGGCCTGAGTCTGGCCAGAGCAGAGAGGAGAGGAGGGATGTGGAGATGGAGATGGAGGAGGAGAAAGTGTCCCCAGAAGAAGAGCTGATCGAAGCTGACTATGACATCATCGATGCAGAGGAGGAGAATCAGGCCCGACTGGCTGCTGAGCTGCGGGGGATGGACTGGTTCTGTCTCACCTGTGGATGTCTGCTGTCAGAGGACGACTGTGAGTCAGGGAAACATCAGAGCCATGAGCTGACAACAGTGGACAAAGCGTATGAGGAAATCAAGGTAGAGTACAAAAGATATATAGTGCACATGTTGTGTTCTGTATATAAGATGTTTTAAATGTACAGTTGTACAGGTTTTTAAACATTATGTTTGCTACATTTGCATAATGTGCTCCTAGTGGTTAGTCAGGCTCCTCTGACAAAGACAGGCAAAGGTAGAGCGGAGGCTGAATTTCCTACATGTGCCAGGAGCAGTTGACCAATCACAGAATGGGCCAGCGAACCAATCAGCTAAAACCAAGTGTTACAGACAGAGGCTGAAAAAGGGAATTGCAGTAATGGACAATATTTATAATTGTTTTCTGAAATAATAATAATTCAAGTATTTCAAATTATGACCTGTCTGTCTTGTGAACTTTATTTGCCATCAGCTGTCTTATTTGTTAATTTATATATCTTCAATTTTAACAACTGATATATTTACTAATACTACACAAACATATCAAGCTAAGTAAACATACAAAATATTAGTAGTGGCCTCAGAGGGTCACAGCATCTCCCAGACGTTTGAGTGCTTCAGCAGGTCGTGGCTGAAACGTCACAGCAGCAGTTTCCATAACCTACTGCAGGCTGTAATCAAATAGTAGCTCATTCACTTTACCAGAATTATTACAACACACATTTATGATCATCACGCTCTTTACTGGAATTGGTTTGGATCATCAGATAATAAACTGGTCCTAAATTAGTCGGCTATAACTTTTCCACTCATGCTGGCAATGTTGCGTGCTCTCAGACTGCTCTCAGGCTGCAGCCAAGCACATTGAATTGTTGTGATGTAATGCTCCACTCTGATCGGTGGAAAGATCCAGTGTGTCATCATCAAGCAGAGACTGAGATGTGATCTGTTCCCACACACACACACACACACACACACACGTTTCTCACACTGGTGTTCCTCAGGGTCAGCTAAGGGTCAGCCACATTCTCATTTCAAATATTTAAGACATTATTACACCTTATTTTTCTTAGTTTTACATCTTAGTTTTCAAAAAGCTGAAGGTTCATGGGCAAATTTACAGTCAGATTACAATTAGAGAAAGCTCCTCAGTTTGTTACAAGACGCATCAGCAGAGAAAATATTCAGTTATATAAAACGAGGAGGTATTAGACAACATTTGATAAACAATATGTGGCATCTAAACGGAGGGAAAGCTGGACCAAACTGAGAAAGATCAGATGTCAGTTCCAGATGAAATTTAAACCTGGTCTGGTGCCTGCATGATATTTATAAGAACCACTGACAGCCTGTAAACTGTAAATAAGAGGCAGATCAAAGCTGTGATACAAGGCTGACCTCACTCAGATACTACACCGAGCGGAAAATCGATGGTGACAAGTTTACTAAAACAACTTAGCAAACCTGTGTCCAGTCCAGTTCTCTGAGCTATACACTCCGATACGTCTTCAGACATACATGTCTGCAAGTACGCCCGCACACCCTCCTCTACACACACACTTTCACACTCTTAGTGAGAGAGCAGTCAGCTTTACGAGGATTAGAGAGTGATCTGCTGAAGATTAACCTGTGTCATCAGTCGAAATACCAACAGTAGGAAGGAGACTCCATCTCCCACACATCAATCACTTTGCCTTTCTAAAATTCGTTTCAGAAGCAAATGATGGGATGAATTTAATCCTTAGTAGAGAAAGGTTTTACTACAGACACAGACTAAGTTTGGCGCAGCTTTATTGTCACAACTAAAGCTCTCTCTCTCTCTCTATATATATGTGTGTGTGTGTGTGTGTGTGTACATATATATGTGGTGATTTACGTCTACGTGTTTGTATAACAGGAGAAGCTGAGTGACTGGATCTCAGAGCTGCAGGGTCGATCTGAGAACATTGAGGACTTGGTGTCTGAACTGGAGCTGGCCTACAACACTGTAGAGGTGAATCATGTTCACTTAACGTCACACACATTTAATTCTCTCCCGCACGATCAGATTAATATTCATTGTTCAGCATGACTTTTCAGCAGGACATCATTTTACCAAGTGTTTCATGGTCTTGCTCACTGTCCTCTCCACCAGGACCAGTGTATGGATGGCGAGGTGGCGATGCAGGCACAGAACGAGGAGATGATGGCTCTGGTGATGGAGCAGTACAACAACATGTCTGTCAGCATGGAGGAGGAGAAGAAGGCCAAGCTGGAGCAGTTGTACGACCAGATAGTGTCATTCCAGGAGAGCATCGACACCACCAAGGCCACGCTGGAGACCACGGCCAGAGAGGCTGAGACCGACGCACGGGTGAGTCCTGAAGATTGATCAGATCATTGGTGTTGTGATTGGACAGCGATTAGTGATCAGGGTTTGAGTCACACTTCTGATAAATCCCTCTTTGATCTGCTCTCCTATTAGTCACCTGAGGACATTCGTGCAAGGTAATTTCCGTGAATGGAGTGTGAGCTAGTGTGGTTTTCCTAACAACTAAATTATAACACGTCACCAGAAAGTGATAACCAGTGGAGCATGCTGCTTGACCCACAGAGATATAACCTTACTGATAATTGAATTATGGGCCTACAGCAAAGACGGATTTAGACATTTGCTTGTTGTTGTAGCCAAAGGTTAACCGTTGTGGTTGTGTGTTTAGGCTCGAGGCAGCTCTAGACTCAGCCATGTCACTGGAGCTGGGTCCCAAGGGTCTGCTGGTGTTTGAGGACTACGCCAAGGGCAACATCTCCAGCTCACACGTCGCACATCGCAAGGGAATCCCAGGTCTGTCTAATACAGACCTCTCTTTACAGATACGTGTGAGTCCATGTGAAGTCTAGTGTCATGTGCATGTGTGTTCTGTTCTGTGCTTCAGTGCCTCAGAGGCCCACGCTGCAGCCCCAGGAGCCAGGCTCAGCCACCAGCACCAGTGTCACTGTTTACTGGAAGGTCAACCCTGGAGATATCATAGACTGCTTCCAGGTCTACTGCATGGAGGATCCCCATGGAGGTAAATACTTCAGGACTAGCATTTGTATAGTTTACATTTGTGTGTGTGTGTTTTTTAAAAATATATTTTATTGTGTTAATGTTGTTCTTTTATCTGGTGTATGGTCTGGCTTCTATGATTGGCTAACTTTGCACCTATATTTATTTTGTGAAGCACCTTGTTAAATATTATTATTATTATTTAAACTAGAAAATAGTGGGAAAGTGTTTTTAATCAACTTTAGACTTACAGCTCTTGAACTTGGCACCATGGTATGATCTCAAATGATGATCTATTCTGAGACAAAATGATTTTTTGTTCTTTATAAATGTTATTGTATTATTATATTGTATTATTTTCCAGTATTTGTAGTGAGTATAGTTTTGTTGACATAGTGCCTCATATTTATATTGCTGTTATCCACAGCTGTGTCAGAGGAGTACCGTGTGACAGTGAAGGAGAGTTACTGTGTCTTGGAGGAGCTGGAGCCTGATAAGACATACAAGGTGTGGGTGATGGCTGTCAACTACACAGGCTGCTCTCTGCCAAGCGAGAGACTCATTTTCACAACCGGTCAGTGCACAACAACTTGAACTTTTTAATTTAGAGTTTAGATTTCAGTTGCATGACTATATCATAACTATATCTATCCAGGCAGCAGCACTTTGTCTATTGTCTCAGATACCTTGTTCTCCCTCTGGCAGCTCCATCGGTGCCAGTGATTGACACAGAGCGCTGTACTATCATGTGGGACTCAGCCACGCTGCGGTGGCAGAAGCAGACCCCCGGACAGAGTTACACTCTGGAGTACTGCCGTCAGTATGAACTGGAGGGAGAGGGGCTCAGGTGCGTCTCTGAGACGATGCATGATCTGACCTGGATCATTTGTTTGTAGCCAGTCAAGGTGATTGTTTTAATCTGATAGGTAGTAGAATCAGGAAAAAGATGTAGATAAGATAAGATGATTTCATTACTGGGGAAATTCGCTTTGTTACAACTGCAAAGATGAACGAAACATCAGTGTAAGTCATAAATAGGTGAACATGCAAAATAAGGAAATATAAAAAATATGTCCACAATGTGAACAGAATATATTAATTTTGCATGAAAATGCAATGATTTTTTTAAATTTTAACTTGGAAAATAACTTAATAATAAGTTGTAAATAAGATGTCAAGCCATGCCAGTGGTGGAGTAGGTACTTCAACATTTACTTCAACATTTTACTAAAGTAAAAGTACAATTGAATTGACAAAAATGTACTCAAGTAAAAGTACTACATTAACTTTTCCACTAAAAGTAAGTAAGTACTTGCTTTTAAATATACTAAAATTTTCCCAAATGCAACAGCATTATGTCTGACTCTCATTGTTGACCTCTGAATCCACTGATTCTTCACCAGAGATGCTGCTGCTGCAGGAGGCGGGGTCTAATGTTCCTTGGCCGCTCTGACTGGATCGGTGGATCAATTCGTCTCGTTATCGATTACTCTTAAAAATATAAAACACAATAAGAACAATTGACGCAACGCTTTGTTAAAATATATTGTAGACAATACAGATATTTGATGATACAAATAGTGGAGTCAAAGTGAAAGTCACTGAAAATAAATCTACTCTCTTTAGTACAGATACATGAAAAATTTAATTTTTGTTGTGTGTGTGTTCCCAGAACCATCTCAGGTATCCGGATCTGTGAACAGAGGGTTCTTCTGCAGCCCAATGAGAATTATCTGTTTTACATCAAAGCTGTGAATGAGGCTGGAGCCAGCGAACAGAGCGAGGCTGCACTCATCTCCACTAAAGGTAAAAAAAAAAAACCCACACACTTTAACTGTTTTTGTTGCTGTTTTGGTTTTTAAAAATCTCTCCTGTTACTTGTTCCTTCTTGCAGGTACGAGGTTCCACCTGCTGAAGGCCTCGGCTCACCCTGCGTTGGAGCTTTCAGTGGACCAGACCACTCTGCACTATTCCCAGAACACACCACTCACCGACAAACAGTGAGTTTAAAGGTCCAGTGTGTAAGATGTAGGTGAAAGGGATCTATTGGCAGAAATTGAATATAAAATAGTGCTAGTAATGTTTTCACTAATGTGTTTCATCTTAACTGTACGAATTGTTGTTTCCTTTACCCTAGAATGAGCCCTTTATATTTAAATACTTTAAATTTACATCGGAGGCAGCCATGTTTTTTACAGTCATCCAAACTGGACAAACTAAACATCTTTTGAGTTTTTATGACAACTGAAGGACCCACAGGTTCTTTTTCAAGTTTGGTGAGAAGGATTCAGCTGCAAGATGCAACTTCACCACTAGATGTCGCTAAATTTTACACTCTGAGGCTTTAACACAGTTTCTATCACCTCCTACTTGAGGAAATGTTTCAGGAACATGTGTAAACCTTTAGTCTGTGTGTGCTTTTCTTTTGTCG
Source organism: Paralichthys olivaceus (assembly GCF_024713975.1). NCBI lineage: Eukaryota > Metazoa > Chordata > Actinopteri > Pleuronectiformes > Paralichthyidae > Paralichthys > Paralichthys olivaceus. The sequence continues at coordinate 14,026,022 of NC_091096.1, read as the reverse complement.
AGGTGTCCATCCATCCTGGGTGAGTTGTTGTCAGCACGAGGGCGACACTACTGGGAGACGATTGTCTCAGGAAGCACAGCTTACAGACTTGGAGTGGCGTACAGCGCAGCCAATAGAGACAGCTCACTGGGGGAAAACAGCCAGTCGTGGTGTTTGCAGTGTATCCCTACACCCTCAGGGTATGCATACACCTCCTCTCATATAAAGATACTTCCCATCATTGTTTCACTCTAAATCTTCCACCTGTCTGTCTTCACAGTTGCAGGTATCAGCTGCTCCACAACCAGGTTCAGTCCAGTGTGTTCGTGATTGATATGCCTGAGCGAGTAGGTACCCTCCTGGATTACCAGCTTGGTCGTCTGTCTTTCTACAACGTCCTCAGTGGTCAGTTGTTGGGGACGTTCAGTCAGTGCTTCACCCAGCCGTGCCACCCCGCTCTGGCCCTGGAAATGCCGGGCAGTCTGGAAGCCAGGATGGTGCAGGAGGTTCCGGAGTTTGCCAAGGACAGTTAGCTCCGCCACTCACCTCACACCCTGAAGAGTTTACACTCCATGATGGACAATATCACTTTATGATGATTTCAATGACCAGTATTCTACAGAAATGAGCACAGGTCTGACAGGACAAAAAAATATAGTTAAATCCACAGTAAAGCAAGAAGACACAACTGGATCCTATTCATTTAAAGAAACCTCATTGATTGGTTGTGTTCTTTATAAAGGAACTTGATCACCATAGAGCTCAGGGCTAGGGCTGAACGATATGGTCAAAAATGATATCAAGATAAAAATGCTCATATCAGTGGATATGGATAATCATCACGATAAATGTTACATTATTATTTCTTAAGTTTAAAGATGGATTTCTGCTATTTCTGAGCTATTGTGGTCTTAACCCTTCTGTATGGACAGAGGATCACAAACACACTGAGGTAAAATAATTCTGTGTTATCTTCACTGTTCCTGCACAATGCATAGTCAATATATAGCTATATATTTGCCATTTTGCTATAAAAATGACCTTGTGATAATTATGATCTTGCCCAGCCTTAGATCAAACACAAATGATATCCAGCAGAAATTAAACTGTCATTTTGTAAATATCAAAAACAGAAACAACTGTGCAACACAACTGGATTTCAGTTTGAGTGCCTCAACATTTTCACTGGTGAACGTCTTGTATTTTGTTGTGGAGGGAGAAGTGAATTGTGTTGTGGATCATTTTGTAATTATGACCGTAAAGTATGCGTATGTTTTTGTACTGGTGTTTTGTTGATTTAATATACTCTCAGTTGCCTTCCTGATCTGACACTTTGAGTGAAGGCTCCGATACATTGAAGTCAAATACATGTTGTGAAAGTCTTTTGTCAGCCATATCTCCAAAATGATACTGTAGCACTTTTTGAACTGTGTTTCTTATTGCGAATAGGTCTATTTTGTGTAAATAACCTTTGTAAACAGATCAGTTCCTTTTATTTGTGTTTATGTGCATCTGATGGCAAACACAGATCAACTGCTTTACTCCCTCTGTCCTGTAAAACTGATTTTTTTAACCCTGAGCTGAATGAACATGATTTTTTTTCTAATTGCACAACTGGACTGATAATTGACTCAGCTCAACACTTGTTGTACTCACTATCACCACCAGATGGCCTCAGGACTCCATTTGCTGTGATATTGAGACCAGAGCAAAAATAAGAGATTGTCAATAGAGTTTTGAAATGGCTTGAAATTGTTAGGAAAGTATTTCTAAGTGTTTTAACTTTCCTTTGAAAACACTATTGCCATGTACTTTACATTACCCTAAACACTTACTGCAATGTAATATAAGGATCATTATCAACCAAAAAAACTTTGATATACAAATTAAATGTAAAAAAAACGTGTACAAGATTGTTTTATCTTGAATTATACCTCAGACAAATATACTGTACTTTTACTACCATTCTCTGCGGAATCTATAATTTATTTAAACCTTTAAATACCTTTCTATGACCTACAGCTACAGAGGATTTGTGATTTGAACACCTTGCATGACAAGCTTGTTTTTCCAGCAGATGTGTCATTATTAAATTATTACGTTACTATTTTTCCAGACACTCAACCCCCCCTTTTTTTTGTTGGTCACCTTTCCTCAGTTCTGGGGAAACGGAGACGGGAGGGAGAGTGAGTAGAAGAGGAAGCGGAGGGTAAACACATGCAGACCTTCAGGGAACAGCTGCTGGCCTCCAGAACAGATCTGTGCTCAGCTGGACCTGGGAGGGGAGCTCTTTGAAAAGTGACAGCCTCATTTTACTGGAATCGACTCTTCTCTGCCATCCTGCAGCGGATCACACTGAGCAGAGAAACTGGAACACTTTACTTTGTACAGCTGAATTCAAGAAGGCTCCATTTTGCTTCTTAACACTACTTCTGTGACACCATTGGATATGATTCATTTCACAAAACATTTCTAACCCAGAGAAAAACAATGAAATAAAATCACTGCAACAGGTCCAAAAGCACTGAATACAAAACCAAACAAAAGGCGTTTGAGTCTCTCCCACACATGACCTATGACGTGAACATTATCTGATTTTTTCCACGTCTAAGGCCAGAAGCAGACAAAGAGAGCTCTATCTTCCCAAACATCTAAACACATGATCACACGATCACAGCAGCACAGTGGATTACAGTGAAATCATCTGTAATTATTACTGGAAAAACAGGTCAGCCAATAACACGGCTTGATGATGCACTGGCTTAGTTAGAAGATGTTTACTCTTCTAATAGAAAAATCTAGAGACAAAAGTTCACTTTATATTATATTTTTAATAAGATAATAATATGATATGGTTTCCATCCATGAACAGATTATGAACAACGGCAGCGGAAATGACAAAGATATAACTTATGGCAATGTATCAAAACAGTGAAGGTCAGCATGTTGACACCAGCAGTCATGAAGGCACACTGCACCCATACGATCCTCACAAGCCTCTGCAACCAATGCATGCATGCACACACAAACGCACACAATCACACACTAATGTAACTCTTATGTTTCAGAATATGGAGCTTTAGAGGGGAACGTGTCCATGAAGTATTTTCGAGAAGCTGCAAAAGCCAAATATCTTTTTGAGTATCAACATTTAAAACTGGGACACAGATCATGAAGGAAACACGCACAGAGTAGACTCAGTAATGATATGAGCTGCGAGGACATTTAGGAACATGACATGCAAAGAAAAACAGGCAACTCATTGTACAGTCCAATCTAGATAATCAGACGGTAATAATGAGTGAAAACAGAAGGCAGCTAATGAGACTTTCCCAAACGGGACAGACGCTTCATTTCAAGCAGAATGTTTGTTAAACAGGAGTAACAAATAATAACACAGCAAAATAAAAAAAACTTAAAAGATGGTCTTAAAAAAGTGATGGCAACAACAGAAGTGAGTGGATTGTTAATGACTCAGAATATCTCACACAATAAACATGAAAGACACAGTGGTTCTTCTCACACACACACACACACACACACACACACACACACACACACACACACACACACACACACACACACACACACACATTTATACAGTGTGTAAAGCCCTTCTATTGCCTCAGTGTATCTAAAGCTGCCTTCAGACTTGCACTAAACTCCACATATTCTCTGGAAATTATCCAGAGGGGCTGTATGTGAAAAACAAATATCCGAGACAGTTGCTCCGGACATTCTCTGGAGTTTTTCCTGCCAGCCTCTCGAGTTAAATATCCGGAGAATGTCCGAGTGAGCCAGTGTGAGAATGCAGTAGGAAAATGTCCGGAGAATTGAGCACGCGCAAGTGAACACGGGACAGTCGCATCACTGAATGAAGGTAAAAGAATAGAAATATCTCAGGATGATAAAGAGGCATGTCAACTTGGAAAGACAACGGGATTCAAGAGCTTTTGATGTTAAGGGCAGATTAAAGTGACATAAACAAAAACATGCAGCAGAATTTATATATTACGTCCCCGCGTGATCTACCCAGAAGCCAACACTCACCTAAACACTGTGGAGATTTTAATGTTTTCTGAACGCACCTGACCTGGTCAATCTCCTGCTGCGTTCCTTATATGTGAAAGCAAAGTCCAGATAACATCCGGATATTATCTGGAGTTCGAGGCTTAAGCAATGATTGTGAACAAGCTGATCGACTCCATTAGAGGACACTCGGAAGTATTTACAACTATACAGGTAATTAGTTATTCCTATAGTCTGACTGCATACATACTGTACATTATCATCTACTTCAAATGCTATTCGTATTAACAGTGCAGAAGATTTTACAGTAGATATTAGGATTCATGTCTGCTCATCCTGCATGATAAAACACAGATCTATAAACTAGAGTAACTTTAGATTACTTCAATGGTGAAATAAGGTGCTCTAGTCCCATTCTACTCAGCAACCAATGTCTGTTTAACTTAGGAATTTCAATTTTAGTGTTCTCAATATTCAACTCTTAGTAGATTTCTTTTCCCCCTCAGTTGTCTATGTCTTTCTCATTGAGCACCACTTCATAGCATTCCATCTTTACCACATACATGCACTAAACCTTTTTAAAGACCTCACACAAGCACTTTCCTTCTCTTTCATATGAACATCTGTGAAAACTTTCATCATTATCTTGCCTTAAAAAGTCTTTTTATAGTTATATAGTCATACTTTCATTAATTATTAAGTTATTTTCCTTTCATGCTGCAGAAGCTGCAGATCAGTTCTGTAAGATTTTTTTTTTATTTCAGGACGTTGAGTCAGAGCAGCACCTTTCATCTATGGGCTGTTCCTCGTGGATTCATAAGGCTGGATCAGGGCTGCAAGGTGAAGGGTCAGGCAGGGGAGGAGTTCTTCTCACTGAACAGACTGGGTTTGGGGTCTGGTCTGTGCGGTTTGTGCTGAGGGCTGCTGCGAAGATTATCATCCATCTACAGAAGAGGATGTACAGTTTAGTCAGCGCACACATGCATGAGCGGAAATATGATATACAACAATTATTCAAGAGATATGCACTCTTTATGTGATAACAGTTGAGACTGAGACCAGTTCAATGGAACCATGAACCCATAAAGAAGAGAAAGGGAACGCAGAAGCACCTTTTCTATTAAGTTGGACTCTTTGTTTACAAGCTGAGTTAGTTTCTGCAGGTTTGCATCCATTGTTTCCTGAACAGGTGGGGGGGGACCTGGAGAGAGATGAAGCAAGGGAACACCAGCAGAAGGAGAAGGAGGTTGAAGAGAATAAGTGTAACAGGAAAAGTATTAAATGATTCCACAGCCAAAAATAAAGAAGATAAAATAGAGCAAGCATGCAGGGAAACAGAGATGAAAAGAGAAGGAACATTCTGAAGAGGTTAGTTCGTAGTTTGTGTGCAAATGTAAATATCCGCCACAACACTCTGTCTTGACTTTATCAAACTGTCATCAAAATGTGAATCGCTCCAGAGTGTACAGCGATCTTACAAGGGTGGTCTGAGCTGAAGTACACCGCGAGGATGGTGTCACAGAAGCACGTAAGGTTATCCAGCTGTTTGAGGTGGCTCTGCAAAGGGCTGCTGGGAAGATTGGCTTTAATGAGGGGAGCCACGAAACCAAAGACATAGGCATCCAGACTGGTCGGCCTACAATCACAAACACACATGTCTAAAAATACAAATTCATATGACTGATACTGTCAAAGAGCTTCATAAGTCATTAAATAACAATTAATCATATCGTCTAAATGACATTTTTCATGCCATATTTAAAAAGAAAGAGGACTTGTTCCATCTTTACATCAAAATGTGTCCTATTTTCTTCCTATACCAGTAAACAATAATCAAACAACCAAACCAATACTTCAATGGAAAAGGAAATGACTCCTGGCCACACATTTAATTAAACAAGCAACATTTGCATCTCAATTTTTTTTCATTTCAAGTTTTTTCATATATTGTTTTCCACATTGCACATATTCAGGATGTACAGACACGGTCTTAAAGATGCATTAAACAACTCACGAGTTGTCAAAGAAGTAGTTTGCTGTTCCCAGTCTGTACGAGAGGAGGTTCAGGCACTCTTTAGCATCACTGTAGATCTGAGGCACACACAGTTAGAAAGAGTCAGAGTTGTATCTTGAAAGTAGTGTCTTGAAAAATTATATTCAAGACACAGTTAACACAACGTGAAGCTGATTAGTTGGACATCTCAGTATTTACCTTCCCCTCAACCTCAGTGATTCTGTGTAGAGGTGCCTCTCCTTTGGTTAAAAGGATGCGGGAGAGGGCGGCGTTGGCATGGCGACAAGGGACAAGAAAATTAAGAGGGAACGGTGAATGTGAAGCAAACCATGGCCGTGTCAGGTTGGCGTAGTTTTCTGCATCCACCCAGAATGTGTGCAACTGTTGGACACAGAACAGAAACATTATCATGACTCACTAATTATACGCTTCACCAGAAACAAGTAGAAGAAGAGGAGAGATGGTTTTACCAGAGCTGGTCGCAGTTTCTCTTCAAGCAGGGCGATGTACGCCATGGTGTCTGCTCCCTGTCTGGCTGTGAGCTCAAAGTCTGCGTTAAACCTCTGGAAAAAGAGCAATCATGACTAACTGTAGAGCCACAAATTTTGTTTAATGGGTTTGGGGACATGATGACAAGGTGACGGACGGACTCTGACCTGTTTCCTCAGGAAGTTGAGTATTTGTGTTGGTTCTTGAATTGCAGCATCTCCACACAGCAGCTCTGGGACTGTTGCTGCAGGTTGAATAAAAAAAGATATTCAGGACAAAGCTTAAGTTATTCAGCATTGTATTTGTGTGTTCTTTTGCATTATAGTAAAATCATAGAACTCTCCGTGCACCACATTGCCACATGGCATCCTGACCATGTTTTAAAGTGTCTTCTTTTATGAGAAGTTGCTGCCCACCTGTTAGAGTCTTCCATGTCCAGTCTATAGGAGAAACTGTGACTTTTGCCCCAGCAAACTTTGAGTATGCCTGAAAGAAAACACACACTTGAATCAGAACAGATACAAAACAACATTCAGTACATTTATTATTTAACAAGTCAGTTACTGATCGAAATGCAAACATATGCAGCATGCAACTTTACAGGGAGTACATTATCAGATGAATGTGGGACTGTAATACTTCTGTCAACGCTGGGTTTTATATTGTATCAAGGTTGTAATGCAGCGAAATGTTTGCAGAGGTCATAGTACTACCAGGAGGAATTTGGCACTGTGTATAGCAAGAAACAAAAAACCCAAACACCAAATAATGACAAGTTGATGTTGCCAATCACAATTTTCAGAAGGCCAAGGAAATGTCTTGAAATATCTAATTTTGTCCAACAGTCAAAGAAGTTCAGTTTACAATCATATAAAACAGAGAAAAGCAGTAAATCACATTGGTGAAGCTCGAGCCAGAGAATTCTCAAAAGTTTATTAGCAGGTAAAATGTCAAATGAACATCCTGTCAGCTTTGTGAAGAAAATACTGATGGTTGATATGATGTACACTTTCAGTCTTTAAGTTTAACTTCTTGTTGCCTGTTTTTATCTAACACGTCCAGACCTGTCGTTGACAAAGTATATATAGTGATATGTTGCATTTTAAAATCAATATTAGCTTGTTGTCAATAAACCAACGCAAACCAAACATCACGAGTGTCTGTGGCATGTCGTTTCATGAGCGGCGTCACCTGGTGGCAAGTGTTGTCACTGCATGTATTCACTGAGGAACACTATGACAAATAGAAGGATAATAACTGTCTGCTCATTTTCTAACCAGGTTACTGCACCGATCACTGTCGATATATGTCCAGCGAGAGACTGGGTTCACATATATAAAGACTGAAAATGAAACTGTGAGTAAACTGACCTTGAAGGGACTAAAGCTTTGTTATCAGACACAGCGACATGACAGAGGACAGAGCATACAGATGTTATATCACAGCTGCACACACGTTACATGCAACTGTGAACATTATTTACACGATGGTCCTGCAGGGCGACGGGGCAGAGACACAAGTTAGCATGGAAGCTAACCTGAGACACACAGAGACACACTGCACAAGTTAGCATGGAAGCTAACCTGAGACACACAGAGATACACTGCACAAGTTAGCATGGAAGCTAACCTGAGACACACAGAGATACACTGCACAAGTTAGCATGGAAGCTAACCGGAGACACACAGAGATACACTGCACAAGTTAGCATGGAAGCTAACCTGAGAGACACACTGCAGAAGTTAGCATGGAAGCTAACCTGAGACACACAGAACAGCGAACCGCTCGTTTCAAATATACACATAATGGACATATTGTCATTAATGTTGGATGAAAACGTCACCAGAACTATGAGGGACTCGGTGTGGACAGAAGGTAAACCCCAGTCTCCTCCCCAGCATCTCAGCTCCATGGCAGCCGCCATGTTGGACTCATGGAGGGGGCGTGTGACGTCATCAGGTACCTGTCACATCAGAGCCAGCAGAAATGAAAAAATAAATCAGGCGAAGGAATGAAAGTGAAGGGTTATTGTCTCTAGTAATAAAGAAGAGAAGTAAAACAAATGAAAAGAAAAGTGAAGAAAACTTATCGCATAAAAAACGTCATCAAATAAAGTGGAAAACATGTTAATTTAGAGATATTATAAAACCCAGAGGGGAAAAAAAATCAAAAATGAGAGATGAAGAAAATAGTAAGAAATGTAATATATGCTATAAAATATCATCATAGTAAAAAGATCTGATGAAAAGTTGAAGTTAATAAATGAAAAAAAACCACTTAATTTAATCATAAATCAAGAAATATTATGAATAAATATTGTTTAAAAAGAGAGAAAGAAACAATCAGGTGAAAAAATGTCTAATTAAAAAATATTAAGATGAAAAATCTGGTAAAAATATTTACAGAAAACAAATTAAGTAGAAAAAAATACATGTAGAAGAAATCTGGGATAAAAACATACAAAATAATCAAGTAAAAATCACGTGATCAAATCAGGTGAAAAAACAAATATGTTCATATGTTTCTTGCCAAGATTAACTGTTATATTTAAGGAATAATCAAATGAAATGTTTATACATTCATATAAACGTTTTTGGCTTCTGTTAATCGATATCGTCACTTTACTTGACCGTAGGGCTCATAAAATGTTAAGTCTTGGTGAGGTAATAATAAAGGAATGAGGCACAACAACTTTATTATAGAGAGAGAACTAAAAATAGTACAACAGCATCAATGAGAAATCCTTAAAGTATGGTCCAGTGCTTATAAAACTCCAGAGCAGCTACTCAAAGACCATGAGGTCAGACTGTTTCTACTGGATCCAAGATCAAATCATTGAGGAATTCTCAGTCTCAAATTGTGTGTGCAGATAAACAGAAGAAAATTGATGCCTGCTCTGTAGTTCATTAAATAAACAAGTCAGTTTTTATTTATTTGGCCCCAAAAATTACACAAGAGCTTCATGGTGAGTAGGTTACAACAACCCCTCACTATTCTCAGATATTTTATTCTGTAAAAAACAAAACCCTCACATACTCTGTATGCACCTAAAAAATAGTTTCAAGCTGTTTCTTGCCAAATATTTGTTATTATTACTTGTTAGTGATATACATGAATTAGAGGTTAGTTCCTGATTTGCTTTTACTTAAATTATAAAATGTCATAGAAAAACAAAAGCTTGCTGAACAATATTTTAATTACAAGAATGAAACTCTATGTTGTTTGATTTCATACATTCTGATATAATATGCCTCTATTTATATTTGGATGGCAATGTTAAATAGTCTTTTGTGTGTTTTGTTCTTTCAGGAGCAATAACATGAGGTCTATCCTGGAGCCGACAGTCAGACTGCTGAAGGCTGCCAGGTGTTTGGCCAGACACAGCCCAATGAAAGGTGATAATGCACTGAGGGATGGTAAACAGCTCTGTTGAGATGTTGAAATCCGTTTGAAGAGAACTTTAAGATGAGTAGCAGACATCAGGAAATGTTCCCAGGGTGAAAGTCTGTAGCCCTCTCTGTTTCTCCTTCCCCACATTCTTCAACAGATGGAATTTAGAGCAGGGTTGCTGGGGCATTCAGAGCAAATTAAATCAGATTGAATTATAATTAAAACCATTGGTATACAGTTATACCGTTCAACTGACTTACTGAAAGTGAGCTATGAGATGAAATGCACATCTTTGACACAGGTTGATGCTGTTTGTGAGCAGCGGTTGCAAACCAGGAAAGATCCATTTCAGGCATTTTTTTTGAGTTGGCTCAGTATATACAGAGTGATTTAGAGCATTTTTATGATATCATATCACATTAAAGAAGACTGTAGACACAAAGGACTTAAGGAATAAAAGTTTTATCTTGACTCAAACAGAGCCATAAATAAAATAAAAAAAACTCATATATATGAGCATATCAAGTAGTCAGTCGTTTTTTTTAGAATAAATTACAACATATTTTATTTGACAATGAACTGTCTTACTATTTCTAGAATGCACTAGTATATTCAGCTTTTTTAACCAGTACCATGTACAACCTATCATTTAATCAGACAATAGTAGCAGGGAGACACTCCCCCAGACTAGTAAAATAGTCCCACTGTGCCACTGCCACAACAGTAGCATACGAGAACACTCCCCTCTGCTTTGCCTCTGTCCCCCAGAAAAACCATCTCACCCCTGCTGATATTTTGCATCAAGTTCAGAACTCGTCCATCCTTCTGCGCCTGAGACTCTCTTTATTGATCCACAGGAGAAAATCGACATCTTTTTCCAGAAACCCACTTTCTGCTGTGGTGTGTCCCGCTCTGCAGCACTGATGGTGTGTGTGTGGGCCCGGGCAGCAGCTCTGTCTCTGGTGCTGCAACAGCTCCTGCTCACTGTCTCAGCTGAAGGCACCGGTAAGTACTGGCTCCTCACCATGCTTCTGGAATACATTAGACACAGTGTGTTTCTGTGTGCCGTGCATGTTGAAGCTCTTTGAATCTTCATTTTGAAAACATTTATACTTAAACAACCTGGTGTCTGCTGCAAGCCACAAATAACAATTTTAATTTTGTTGATTTTTTTTGGAACGAAATAGACTTTTTATGGTTTGTAGAGTTTTAAATCCAGGATCTAGTCACAGTGTGACCTGAATGAGGCCAGTCTGAGATGGTGAAGCAACAACTGACAAAGTGCATGTGCTAAATCCTTGATTTGCCTGGAATCTACACGCACATTTTTCCACACAATTTCCTGTCGCTGTGTATTATTCTTGAATTCAGCAAATGGCTGTGTGCAAGTGTTTTGAGTGTGCATGTGTCCGAGTGTGAGGCGGCGGGGGCTGTTCCAGTGGAAAGAGTTTACTGCGGCTCGTCTCTGCAACTCCCATCTACCACTCTATAAAACACAGCAGGATACAAACATGAATACACACACGGGTGCACAAATGCTGTCACACTTAATAAAGTACCATACTACTCAGCAGAAGCAACAGACAGTAGACTCCAAGCCACAGCCGACGCAAACTCAGAAAAGTCTCTTTTCTTTCTGACAAGAAAAAGTCAGCACCTCTTATAGTAAAACCAGTGTTTTCAGTTGCTGTGCTGAATATTCCACACAGCTGACTAAACATTATTTTTAACAATCCTCTCCTGTGTCAGTCTATGACCTGCTGGCGTCTCCGGACTGCCTGCCCGACCTGCTCCAAGGGAAGCTGAAGAGCAAAGGACAGGACGAGGCTTTCCTTCTCGCTTCCTTCAGGCTCCACAACAAGGCCCCCACCTCTCTTTTCAGTGTCATCAACCCCAAAGACAACACCAAGTACCTGGACTTCAGTGTGCAGGCCAAACTAAGCAAGGGTGCGTTATCCATCTGACACATACAACAGCCACACACGGCACTGTCAGCTATTTTAACTTGTTCACTCTTTATTTTCTGTCCACCGTCTTTCATTCCATTTTTTATTTCTTGCCATCTCTAGTTACCCTTCGTTACCTGAGGACTGACGGCAGATTTGGCACAACCAGTTTCAACCACGCCTCCCTGGCAGACGGCAGAATTCACCATGTGATGCTACATGCCAGGGGTCTGCAGCGTCGTCCACCTCGCCTCAACATCTACATAGACTGCACACTAGCACACTCTCTGGATGATCTTCCAGCTGCGTTTGGGTCACTCCCACTGGGTTCTAACATGGTGGCACTGAGGACGCTGCAGTCAAGTGGACAGGTGAATAGCCGACTTACAGTGTTTCTACATTATGCTGCAGGAACTCTATATACTGAATGGACAATATCTTGATAGACTTGATAAATAAATAAATTTCATCCTCTCATCGTTTTTTTTTGTGTCAGAATGAACTGACAGACTTCAAGCTGGTGACAGAGGACACAATAGACAACGTGGCCACTTTGCAGGACTGTAGTGTGGATCACAGTGAATCTGTGCATCTGCTGGGTGAGAACATTTTGACTCAAACCTGATTGATGTCTGGGATTTAAAGACTTTGACACCGATCATCTCATGCAGCGGGTCGGTTATCATGAAACGTGGAAATAAAGTTACCACTCTCACATTAAACAACTCTTTATGTTGAGGTTCTATTACTGATGTAAATAATCTCTAATTCTGATCTGTGACAGGTTTCCAGGGAGGCAGGGAGGAGCAAAACCAGGTCACTATGGAGGAGCTGAAGAGCATGTTGTCTGAGCTGAGGGAGATGCTCCACCAGCAGGTATAACCCCCACACAGTTCACCTCCTCATGGAGAAGGAAACACTCAAGAACAAACAATGACATTGATCACAAGGTTTGGAAAATTAATCAAAGAGCATTGAACTTGCTATGTTACACTCTTTGCTGCTCAAATTGATGGTGATAAAAAATGGTTTGATCAAATGGAAATGGGACAGAATTGTTCAGGTAGCATTAGGATGTACAGTATATGATATTTAAGGTGATTTGTGAGAGCTCTGGGTAGAAAATATGGATGAATCCCAACCCTGGTTGTTGAGAAGAGTTGGATTACATTTTCATTAAAGGGGAAGAATGTGGGCTGATTCATAATCATGTCAAATTCCAGTTTGCTTTGTGGTTAAAGTAGTTTGGTGGTAAAATCTAAAAATGCCCTTTGTTTGTTTGTTTATCTGTTAGTTTGTAGCATAACACAAACACTACAAGAAGGCAGAAGAATGGAGTCTGGGTCAGGAAAGATCCTGTTGAATTTTGCTGCAGATTCGGATCTGGGCCCAGATCTAGGAATTTTCCCTTTCTTTAACTTTGGGAGATAAGGCATTTTTCAACGTTTCCTAGATTTCTTAGAGAATAATTCATGAATGTGCGCAATTTTGATCAGATCCAAAGAAAAATCTGGATCTAGTGAATGTATGCTGTTTGTACTTAACATATTTACCCAAGTAACAGTTTATTCTCTCCGGTTCAGATTAAGGAGACAACTTTTCTGAGGAACACCATCGCTGAGTGTCTTGTCTGTGGTAAGCAGTATATAAAAAAACTATTAATTAACCATAGTCCGATGATATTCACCAAGTGACATTTTGTCAAGGTGCTTATGTTTATCTATGGGTGCCCACAGGTCTTGGGGGATCTCCAACCAACACTCGTCCACCTCCAGATCCAGAGCAGGATGTCATGCAGCCTCATCCTCTGACTCAGTGTCCACGTGGAACCTGCTTCAGAGAGAACATGTGCATCCGCTCAGAGTCGGGGGATTTCCACTGTGCCCCCTGTCCTGATGGATATACAGGAGACGGGGTGCACTGTGATGACGTAGACGAGGTGTGGCTTATATAATACTGTATTTATCTCTCCAGCCAGTACGTGGAGGTTCCACCAGTTAACGTTTTACCAGCTTGTGTCTTGTTGTGTGTTTTAGTGTCAGTTTAACCCATGTTTCCCTGGTGTCCGGTGTGTGAACACTGCTCCTGGTTTTCTCTGTGAGAGATGCCCTCAGGGTTACACCGGACCAGAGATAAATGGAGTGGGAGTATCCTATGCTAAATCACACAAACAGGTAAAACATCAAAAATGAATAGACATTCATTCTGTTTGATGTAACCCTGCTTTAATTCAGTTGGGTTTGAATCACGCCAAATCACAACATTTTATCAAGGCACTTTACATAGTTAGGTTGAGACTTAAATTATAACAACTGTACAAAGAAAAATTGGGGGGAGAGGAAAATAACGATATGTGATATTTATAGATGTAATGATATTAATGATAGCAACACCAGCTAATAATAATAATAATAATGGGATAAACATATATAATCTGTTCTTTAAACTTTATTAACTCTTCGTCCCAGGTATGTGAGGATATAGACGAGTGTCTGGGCCCACCTGAGAATGGAGGGTGCGCTCCAAACTCACACTGTCACAACACTGTGGTAAGACTGGTGCATGGTTATCATCAGACTCTCCTTCAGCAGACGTGTGTGGGCTATATCCCGTCCTCTGACTCTGTGCCGTTCTCATCAGGGCTCCTTCCGCTGCGGCGAGTGTAAAACTGGCTTCACAGGTGACCAGGTGAAAGGTTGCCAGGGCACCAGGCTTTGCCCCAACGGTAAACCCAACCCCTGTGACACCAACGCTGAGTGTGTTGTGCAGCGGGATGGTAGCATCAGCTGTGTGGTAAAAATCTTGAGGCTTTACACAGAGGCCTCTGCATCACGAATCGTGCTGTTCCACATTAGATGGTGAACACAGGATGTGATGCTGTCCCTTTTCCTCCTGTTTGTGTCTGTGTTGTTTAGTGTGGCGTCGGCTGGGCAGGTAATGGCTACGTGTGTGGAAAGGACACAGATATTGACGCATATCCTGACATAAAACTCAAGTGCAGAGACAACAACTGTAAGCAGGTACTCATTTCTACACCCGCTATCCTCTCATGCAATTCACTCATTGTTATAATAAAACCTAACACCATGTGTGTTCCCCAGGACAACTGTGTGTTTGTGCCAAACTCTGGCCAAGAGGACGCAGACAGGGATGGGGCGGGTGACGCCTGCGATGATGATGCAGACAGCGATGGCATCATTAACATTGATGTAGGTGACTTCACAAGTTTTATGAATACTCGTCTGACCTATGCATTGTAGAGTGAACCTCTTTTTTCCGTCCCAGGACAACTGCTGGCTCGTTCCTAATGTGGACCAGAGGAACAGCGACAAGGATGTCCACGGTGACGCATGTGACAACTGCAAAACTGTAGACAATCCCAAACAGACAGATACAGACCAGGACGGGCTGGGAGATGAATGTGATGATGACATGGATGGAGACAGTAAGTGCATTAGTTGGTAATTAGCAGCCAAATGTTCATTATATCCTCATAGTTCTGTGGTCGTGGGCTTAATTACAGGGACACGCTGCAGCAACTGTCACTTTTCTAAATGCCCACAGTCACTGAATAAAAGTTGGATGGTCATCACTGTTGGAGGATAAGTAACAGGACCAATACTGCTTTTATAACATCAATTAGAGCTACCGTGTCCAGGAGGGTCATCCAAACGTCAGCCTGTCTGGACCACACTGTCCAGATCTGGAAAATGTCCTCCCCGTCATTTTCTGTTTCCAATTCACATCCTTTGCCAGTTTGATCATTGGCTTACAGAGAAATAACTCAAGCATCAAAAATCACAAGCCCCAGTAGAAAACAGTGTTAAATGTTAAAATGTTCCAACTGGAGTCCCAAGTGTTGATTCTCACATACTTCACTTGATCTCTCATTTCTTCCACTGGAAACAGTTTAAAGGTCTTGCCTCGGTGTGAGCCTGCATGTTTACCTTCACATGCTTAAGTCCGCTGCCTGTTTACACTTTGTTCTGTTGCTGCTGTTCACTCAGTCTGGCGGAGCTCCAGGCTCTCGTTTGGTTATGTCTTTAACTCTCAGGGCTGGATTGCTCAGCGTTTGGACACGTCTGTGTCCTCTCTGAAAGCATTTTTCCATTGTGAGCCTTTGCCAGGCATTGAAGGCCACTGGAAACTATTTCACCTTCCTCGCTTACAAACACTGCCATCTGCTGATGCATTTGACAGACTGTGTCTCTAGGCTGTGCTCTGTCATGCTTTTTTAACATTTTCCTGTCAATGCTTTTGCACATTAGGTTGAAATTAAAGCCGCTCGGGTGTTTATGTTGTCAGACTTGAAGAATATTCTCGACAATTGCCCACAAGTCCCCAACCCAGACCAGAGAGACAGAGACCATGACGGGGTGGGGGATGTCTGTGACAGCTGTCCTGACATGGCTAACCCTAACCAGGTAAAAAACCAAACAACAACCTCAAAAAATGGTACTCAGTATACTTCCACCAAGGCCCAGCAGTCCCCTTATGAAACC
Organism: Paralichthys olivaceus; assembly: GCF_024713975.1. NCBI lineage: Eukaryota > Metazoa > Chordata > Actinopteri > Pleuronectiformes > Paralichthyidae > Paralichthys > Paralichthys olivaceus. The sequence continues at coordinate 14,009,673 of NC_091096.1, read as the reverse complement.
ACTTTTAAATTCACTACATGTTAAAGAAATGTTAAAGAAAATTAAATCCTGGGTGTGCACCCTGAATTTGGCAAACCGGGTTGTGTCCCACCTCTCCACCAAACTAACAAACACACAAAAACATAATCTCCTTGGTGGAAGTAATAATCTGCTGTCATACCTCTGATCAACAGTGTCTGTTTTGTTCACCTGCAGTCTGACTCAGACGATGACCTGATTGGAGATAGCTGTGACGACAACATAGACAGGTAGAGACGGGTCACTCTCATGTCCTGTGGTATTATTACGTTTATTTAAGATGTCCACTGTTATGTCATAAGTTCCACCTGCATAAACTCTTGTTTGTCAGTGACGGGGACGGACACCAGAACACAAATGACAACTGTCCCACAGTTATCAACTCCTCTCAGCTGGACACTGACAAGGATGGAAAGGTTTGAAACTGTCTCTTTATTCATCCTTATATTAATCAATTAGTCGTGTATGCTGACGTGTACTGCAAATGGTTATGTTTACAGTGTCCCCCCTTTTTTTGGTAGGGAGATGAATGTGACGATGACGATGATAATGACGGCATACTGGACAACGAAGACAACTGCAGACTAGTTCCCAACCCAGACCAAAAGGACTCAGACAGTGAGCATCATTTGCCGTGTGTGTGTGTGTGTATATGTGTAATACAGTATTTGCTGCTGTGAGGTTTCTGAAGCATGACCTTGTCACTTTCAGACAACAAAGTTGGCGATGCATGTGAAGGGGACTTTGACAAAGACAATGTCATCGACATCATCGACCTCTGCCCAGAGAACGCTGAGGTCACACTGACCGACTTCAGAGCCTATCAGACGGTCGTGCTGGACCCAGAGGGTGACTCCCAGATCGACCCCAACTGGATGGTTCTCAACCAGGTGAACTACAGCTTCCATTTCTGAGCCACGTGCTTGTGGCTCAGAAATGGAAGGTGTTCTGTAAAAGATTGGATGCTGGTGGATAGTAAGATTTGATCATTGTTTTTCTTCAAATGAAGCAACAACATTTGACATGACAGCACAAATAAACTCTCTCTTAGGGCATGGAGATAGTGCAGACCATGAACTCTGACCCTGGCCTTGCCGTAGGTACGTAAAGACACCATCCTTATTATTACCTATTTTCTTCACTGGGCTCTTCAGTAACCAGCACTGCTGTGTCTTCTCCTTCTCCGCTGTCCACATCTACAGGCTACAAAGCGTTCAGCGGGGTCGACTTCGAGGGAACATTCCACGTGAACACGGTGACAGACGACGACTACACAGGCTTCATCTTCGGCTACCAGGACTCCTCCTCGTTCTACGTGGTGATGTGGAAACAGACGGAACAAACCTACTGGCAGGCTGCGCCCTTCAGAGCTGTTGCAGAGCCGGGAATACAGCTCAAGGTGAGTGGAGAGGGTACGTGGATCTGTAGATCATCACCTGTTGTCAGTATCAGTTATTCCTCTCTCATCTTTTGTGGCTCTTCAGATGGTGAAGTCGGAGACAGGCCCAGGGGAGCATCTGAGAAACTCCCTCTGGCACACAGGGGACACCACCGGGCAGGTCCGTCTCCTGTGGAAAGACCCCAGGAACGTCGGCTGGAAGGACAAGGTTTCCTACCGCTGGTTCCTCCAGCACCGACCACAGGTTGGATACATCAGGTACAGACACACACCATCGCTCTGACACATAGACCCCGTTCAGACCTGTTATTAACATCTGTCCTGAGCGATCTGATCACAAGTGGACAGGAGATGACTATTGATGTGGAAGAAATTGAAGTGATAGATGAACACAGGATGGAGTTCACAACTCAGAGTAGATACAGATAAAGTGGTTATTTTCTCTCACTCCTTTGGTGAGTGTTTTTAACTTTTTGTTTCAATCAAGCAAACTACATAAGATAGTCAGTATGTATGTATGTATCTATCTATCTATCTATCTATCTATCTATCCATCCATCTATCTATCCATCCATCCTGTGTGAACAGACTAACTACTTTCCCCTCATGTCTACACCAGAGCTCGTTTTTTTGAGGGTTCAAACCTGGTGGCAGACACAGGCGTGATAATTGACACCAGTATGAGAGGGGGGCGACTGGGAGTGTTCTGCTTCTCTCAGGAAAACATTATCTGGTCCAATTTGAAGTATCGTTGCAACGGTGAGTGTCTGCAAGTTGAGGCAGTCCCACAAATGCTCCATAAGCTTCAGCTATGCTTATGATTTTTCTTCCCATTTCTCGTCTCCATAGACACAATTCCTGCCGACTATCAGGATGTCAGTGCTCAGAGCACAGAGTGAAGCCAGAGAGGGAAGTGATCCTTCAGGGAGACGAATGGAGCGCTGCTGAAAACATGGATTAAAAAGCAGAGCTGCACGGCTGAGGGCAAAGAGGTAGAGACCCTGAGTTAGAAATTGAATGATGAATTTGGTAACATGTTGTCATGATCATTAGAGTGATGGTCATTATATACTTATCTTCAATTTAGTGTGATGTAACTGAAGCCAGTATATTCTTGTATCAATGAACAGGTTCTGTATATGTCTATGCAATATCACCTTCAGTTTTATCGGCATTTTATGAAAACTGTTTAAGAGGAAATACTGTGTTTAGATGTAAATACAATAAAATGCAGCAATTCACAAAAACCAAGGAAGCTTTATCATTTTTGTGCCTCAGCACCGGTGACAGCTAGTGGCCACAAACGTTAGATATTGTTCAAAATTCAGTTTGACTCAAGATGAGGGAATTCCTTTAAATTTGGTAAAAATATTCACTTAGCCTCACTGATAAAGTGATTCCATTTTGATGGTCAAACGTCTCTGGGAACTCTTAAGCTTCTTGAACATCATATCTCAAGTCAGCCTTTAGGGCATTTCTTCAAATTTTGACTACAAGTTGTCACTTGAACTCAAAGATTAAGCTTCAAGATTTCAGTGGTCAAAGGTCACAGTAAAATACATGTTGACTGTAACTACACTGGTTGTTAGAGGCATACAACTGCAAGGGGCTATTTCTAGTTTTACACGAGGTCAGTCAAAATGTGTATCTGTATGAAGGAAAACTTTATCTGCAAATAAAGACAACACATGACCTTCAATGGATGGTTTATTGAAAGTGTGAAGATTTTGAACTGCATGACAAGCACATCTCCTTCTTTTAAACACAGCTTGGTCAGAAAGTATTTCTAAATGGTATGGATTTGCACAGCCTTCACTGTTGGTCCTGTTGTCTGATTTTAATTCTTGAACATCAAAGCTGCCCTGAGCACCATTTTATCTCTACATTCATACCAGTAACTTTAGTGCTGAAATACTTTCAAAGAGAGAAGTCACATGACAGCAAGACTCAAATCAATAATTTCCACAGATCAGAGAACTTTAGACAAAATGTACATTTAAGTTATTATAAAACATGTTAAGTAAACAATTAGACAAACAAACTTAATGGTTTAGTTTTGATGATGAAACAGAAAATAACTTGCAGATCACAATATATTGTATTTTTATACAAAACCTGACACACAGGTAATAAACGGTAAATGTCTTTGTCTGAATTTGGCAGTAAACTCAACATCCAGTGTTGAATAATGCACCAGTAAAACCACTCATGTGACCTTATTCAGACCACCAATCTGAGCTGTGTGTAACAAACCAAGGCATAAAGACTTCATGACTGTACAGAAAACAACTAAACAGCATGAGTGTCTGCATGGGCATGCAAATACATTATGCTCTCAGGTATACTTTCTCTGTAACAGACCAAACAATAAGACAGAGGAATTTGTATTTTTCTGACATCTACCTTTGGCAAATATTCACTGTTGTGTCACTGCAGCTCTTCTGGAGAGGCGGCACTTCTCTGACGTCATTCTTACAAAAGGTTACAAAGGTTGATTTGAAGAGCAATGCCCGTACCACACTGCGTGGACTGGAAACCTTGAACATATGACACTGATTTTTCCTAAAAAAAGATTTGACTCAAAGGGAGCATCAAATTTTTTTTTTAACATTTATCCTTGTGATCTAAGTGGAACCTTCACAACACAGCTTATCTAATATCAAGCTTGTTCGGTTGCATAGAAAACTCCTACAAAAGGGGATCGATATAATAAAGCATAATCATAATACAGCTTTCATGTGAGCCTGAGAGATGAGGTTTTAAACAGAGTTAGGGGCAAATCTAATTCAGTTTCCACCACATTTCTTCTGATTACTTAGGACACACTTGAATAAATACAGTTTCTCATGTAACATCTCTAATCTTGAAATAAATTTGTCCCAAAACCTTGCTACAACTTTATAGTCCAACTGTACAGAACTGAAATACTTGGGTGAAAGTAAAAGTAAGAATCCAATAGAAAAGACACACACATAAAACAACAACAAAACACGCACAAGTCTGAAATGATCAGTGAATTGATAGGAACCGGATTCTTCTCGTGTTTCATGTAATTCACCTCCTATGATTCTTCATGTAATTTCAAACCTATAAGTAATCCAGGAGTTATGGTAGTAAAGAATCTTTAAAAAATTACCGTCAAGGTATTGACAACTTAATATTGTTGAACAATGTAAAAACTACCACTAGCATATAAAACAAAAGGCAACAGATGATCCTCCCTTTCAAACGCTGAGGGTGGTGTGGGGTCGTGTTTCAAAGAAAAGGGGGAATTGTGGTGGTCCCTTGGCTCAGCGTGGGAGGTTTAAGTCTGCCCGTATCCAGAGAATCAGAGGAGTACGATCCTCGAGTAGCGATGTGCGTCCTACGCCTCAAAACGCTTTGGGCAGACCATAGGAGCAATGAGGGTCCACATGTAGAGGATGAGACAGACCCAACAGGAGGCCATCTTGATCCAGAACACTGACCAACTGCCATCCAACAGCGCCTCAATCTTATGATTATCATAACTGCAAGAGACGCACACAGTCAGAGAACTGAGCAAAGATAAACAGTGGACAAAGACAAACTGCTGTTTTTATTTGAACGCCAATAGACAATAGTGCATTCACAACCCAGGACAATAATGAAAACTTGTATTAATAGAGCTGCTTTCAGACATGCACTAAATTCTGCAGATCCTCCGTATTGCATGTGTGAACACAAATGTCCGAGTGAGAGGCTCTGCAGTATCTGACTTTCTCCGCCTCGCCCCCCCCTTAGTATAAAGTCAGTAGAGATTCAGGAGAATTGAAATGTGTGAACACAGCAGGGGATCCCCCCGCTGGATTCATCGCTAGCAAGTATCAGGGTTTAAAAAACCCCCAGAGAAAACCAATATCCCCAGTGACAAAGTGGTGTCATATACGAAGAAGACACCAACGAAGATGTCAAGAGAGTTTGTTGTGATAAGAGCTGACGCAGGTGTCTGTGTGTTGAAAAGATAATCACATGATCTCTGATGCTGAGTTAATAAGTCACTCTTAATCTGAGAACATATTTAACCATATTAATGCCTCAATCTTTAGAAGAGTCATAAGATAAAATGTGTTTGCATAAAAATGGAGAATTTACTTGAAGAGACTACATCAAATGAAATTAGAAACATTAAGTTAATTATTGAATATGAAGAAGAATGGGTTTGTGGGAAAGTATAAGAATGAACAGATAGTCTTTGCTCTGCAGTGAGCTTTCATTGGTCTTCAGACTGAGTCACAGAGAGGAGGCCTCCGTCACCTCAATCTGAATTAGTTGGAGTTAAAATGTATGAAATGGAGCAGGGAGAAAAACAACTATTGCCTTCTTTTCATTGTCCATAACAGGAGCACTGAGTGCACATAAACACAGCAGATTAAGTGTGTCACTTACTGGAACCAGTTGGTGACGGTCATCATGACATAAAGGGAACCCAGGAAGAAGACAGAGTGGAAGTAGGTGTAGCCGTAGATGGTTCCCTGTTTCTCGTCGTACACCACGTTCTGTCCTCCACCAGTATTCTCCTCATCGTAGTCCTCTGGAACCGACACATCAACACAAGGTGGTTCAGTCAGACATGTTTTATGTGTGAAATGCTTAAAACACTAGAGAAAAGATATTGTTATAATTTAAATTAATTTAAATTAATCGCTACATTTTATGTAAAATATAAAACTTATTTTTAAAGTCAATATGGTGATATCTTTTATTGTTTTCCTATATATAACACAACAGTGTTATTTCCAGCAGGTGGCGGTGTAGGCCTACCCACAATTCCACCTCCTCGCTGGGCCTGCTTCACTGTGTCATACTAACCTCCTAGTAACAGTGACATCATCTGTGTTTGCTGACCAATACTTTCTCACCATCCTCAATCAGGCTGAGGAATAGCAATGAGTGTAGCCCCTCAGAGTGCAAACACTACTGCAGGGGACATATGCATACACACTGAATGGACTGAGGCGGAGAGAAGAGGGAGGGATAGATACAGTAGAGATGTGTTGTTGAAAGAGCCTCCTCACCTGTGTCATCTCCAAAACAGAAACAACAGCGAGCTCTCTGCAAGGATGAGGAAACAGAGGTTACCACCGAGCTGGAATTAAATATTTGTAAGACATAAACTGATGCGTGCTTCATTTATTGGGGGCCTCATCAGTTTAATTTAATAAGGGCGTCTGGTCAGAGGGATTTTAAATTAATCTGTAAGACCGGTCTGAATATATCATTAACCTCCACACTTAGTGAGATCTGAATACTTGTGTGTTTACCTCAGTCTCTGGCTCACTGTTCCTACACACCCTGAGCGCAGCAGAGCTTCGTCTGGTGGTGGACGTCAAGCTGGAGGGAGGGTGGAAAAAAGAAAAGAGGAAAGAAAGAAATAAAAAGATAGATGAGGGGGAGACAGGGAGGTTGCAATTCCGTCACTTTGCATTTTTCCAATCTTTCGCAGTTCCCTCTTCCTCGAGGACCAACCACAAGAGACATGATGCCTCCACTTGATGGGAAACACATGTGAGCAAACGCAGAAAGCCATCGTTCTTGCCTCTCACATGCTTAGGTCAGCCACAGCCAATCAAACGCCGCCTCTCCGAAGTCACAGCCAATCAAAACTAACCCCGTCGCTGTCGCTACAGCTTGCCATGAAATACATTACTTTTATTCCTCATTGACCAAACAGCAGCTGTTAATTAATTTCGGATTTTGGCTGTTGTGTGATCTCCACCTCTACACATATGACACTAAAATGATATACTGCAAGAAAATACACTATGGTTATGAAAGAGATGTGTGTGTGTGGGTGTGTGTGGGTGTTTGTGGGTGTGTGTGTGTGTGTGTGTGTGTGTGTGTGTGTCTGTGTGTCTGTGTGTCTGTGTGTGTTGTCTTACCAAGAGTAAAGGACACAACCAAACAGGATAACTGCTCCGAAAGCTGTAACAATCTTCTTGTCGCTCTCTGTCCCCGAATTGTTGAGAAACACACACACGGTTGTGTTTGTGCCATTTATCTCCAGGACTGGACAAAAAGAAAGTGCAAACAAAGATGAATGAGGCACAAGAAGTAGAGGGAGTTTTAAAAGGAATAGGGAGACTGCCAAAGACACAGCAAATGTGTATGTGTGTGTATTTTGGCACAATGTTAATAATGGAAAAAAAGAAGGATATAGATAGTTCAACATACAGTGGGTAACTCAACAGCAGTATGTAGTATACTTAAGTGCTGACATAAAATAGAGATATTTTCACGAGGATTCACCGTGACCAAGTTGATGATGTTTCAAACAGGCAAAGAAAGACGAGAGCTTTTGGTGATAAGGGTGTAGTGGAAATGTATTGTGTATGTGTGTTAGCTTGACAGTTGTAACACTTTTTAACCTTGAATGTGAAACACTCCAGCTGGTCAGATCTACCTTACTGTAACTCCTCATCCTCTCATAACTCGCAGCCTTGTTTGATGTGCTTATCGCAGGTTCACCCACGATATTCCAATAAATATTTGCATGGCAGACTGGGCCACTGTCTATAACATTCTGTTCCCCTTCTGGCCGTTTACAACTTACAATAAAACTCTCATAAGACATTTTGGCTTCTCAATCCTCATCATTTTTTTGTTTTCCACCACGAGGGCCGACACCAGTGTTGATGTGCTGTTATCAAAATCACGTGCTCTTCGCAGTTGAATTAATATGTAACATCCTGCCCTCTGCATGCTGCACAACCTCTCACCACTAACGCTCTGGAGATGTTTGTTATTGTGAACACGTCTGACACGAGAATTTCTTGCTGCGTTCTTCATATATGAAAACTCCCAAAAAACATGTCTGAGAACAGCTTCAGAAAGGCCTCATTCTATTACCAATTATTCTTAATAGTCTATCAATACTACAAAAAATATTATAATCTTAAAAAAGTTTAAATGCAGATTACTTCAATTCAATTCAATTTTATTTGTATAGCGCCAAATCATAATATACATTATCTCAAGGCACTTTACATAGAAGGTCGGGACCTTAAAATCATATTAAATATAGAGAAACCCAACAGTTCCCACAATGAGCAAGCACTTTGAAGGAGGAAAAACTCCCTCTCCAAAACTTCAGCAACTAACTTAAAAAAATGTCCCTTTATCTATTTTAAAACACTTCTGAACCAATACATGTCCATTTGTTTACTGTTGTCACCTCCATCAACAACTTTATATTTTCAGAACCATGTAACAGTATCCACTCCACAGTGTGCCGGATCTGTCAGTAATTTAATGCTACTCTCTATGTCTCTGCCCTTCGCACTGTGAACTGCCAACAGAATCGAACCAAATCGAACCAAACCGAGTGCGCCCTGCCATCTCCTCCGGCTCTCTATACATTAACTATGTTTACAAATTCTGTTGTTTTTACCCAGTCTGCATTTACACATGTGGCTGATGACACTGTTTGTGTGTGAGTGTGTGTGTTTATGTCAGCGCGAGAGAGATAGACAGGGAGAGGGAGGGGGAGAGAGAGAGAGAGAGAGAGCGAGCAGGATGGGCTGATGAATGCGTGCGCAGCCATGAAGAAAGATTTGACCCATTTAAGAAAAGCGTGTGTGTGTGTGCACAATGTCACCTGTCACCCAACAGGTTTTGAGGACTATCATACTGAAGCTACGCAATATGGATATAGTAACACCTAGTGATCAGAGACAAACGTGATCACTATAAGCGGTTTACACTGTGTTTATATTTGTCCAATGACTATGCACAACAATGTGTCACAGTTATGTAAGACATCTGATGCAAGCTGATCAAGGCACCAATGGCTGTGACTACTACAGTAGGTGCAGATGGGTGCATCAGCTCATACTCACTTTCTTTTGGTTTGCTGGAGAAGGCTGAGAAGGTGAGGTACATGACGTACACACTGATCACTCCTGGCTGCAACAGGCCTGATGTGGGCTGCACTGCAGGGACACAAAAGTAAATTCAATATTATTAATATAACTTACTGACAGAAAGTTCTAGTAAAATGTCTCACTACTTTCTATCAACAGATTACTCTTTTGCACTGACTCCAAATGTGCAAGATGATATCCCTGTAGATTCTGAAAATTTCAGTTCCGTTTCTGGATAGTTGGAGGAAGTGGAGATGCTTCCTCCATCTTTATCAACTGTCTATTGTCCCATGTGTCACAATTTAAAAATATCTCTCTGTGATAAAGCGAGCAGCCTTCTCTAAACACCACCTGTAATGTAAATGTCTGTATACTCATTTGCATTACAGAATTAGTTTAATGTGTGTGAGTGCAGGTTTCTCACGTTTCTGTATGCATGGAGAGATGGCCAGCAGGGAGATGATGAGACAGAGGCTACCGTTGATGCCCAGGAAGATTTTGTTGAGTAAACAGGCCTCAGGTTGGGTGTAGAACACACCCATGAAGACCACAGCTCCCACTGCAACACTGAACAGCACCAGCGTCACCAAGGCCAGAGCGGCATACCACAGCTTGTTATATGCTACTCCGGCATACCTGTGGATGGAACGAAAGAGGTAGGGAGAGAGAGAAAACAGACAGCGAAAAGAAAAGAACACAAGGATAAAGAAAATTACAGAAGTAAAAAGATCAAGTGAACAAAGAGAGAAACCAAGAAAACTAACACAACAGGGGTCGGCCTAAAGGAAAAGTCAAAGAAAGACAAAGAGTTTGGGTTTTACTAAAAGGTGCAAGTGCACATATCAATACATTGAGAGGTCTGAGTTTCATTGGTTAGGAAACTACTTAAAGCTTTTTAAACAATTGACTGTTGTAGTGAGGGTGTGTCTCTGCCTGTGTGAGAGAAAAAGGGAAACTGAGGGAACAAGGAGACCATGTGCATATCCTGTGAATCTGCAGCGAGGATGGCCTGCTGCCAAGCCTCCCCTCCACTTACAAACACACAAAGCTACATGACACCCTCTTTCCAAACTATTTACATCCAAAAACACCCTGCAGAAGAAAACGTCCTCCCTCAGAGTATCTCAAGAACAAATAGAAATCAAAGCAAGTTTAAGAAGTTTATGGGACAAAAGAGACAAGAGCACAGAGAAGATGTGATGCTTTCACCAGTTTGTGTTCCATCTGTGTGCAAACTCCACCAACAGCTTGAGCTGGATCAGGAGGAAAAGGAACCCGCCAGCAGCTCCTACGTAGCGCCACACTGTAACATTAAACAAGAGAGAGAGTGAGACAAGGTAATTGTTTGAGTAAGTTACTTTGTCTATTTCCTTATCACTTGCTGTCTCCTACCTTTAGCTTTGCAACCACAGAGATGTGGTTATGTTAGTGATACATTAATTAACAGCTCCAGAGCTAAGTGTCCCATTTTTACCTTCCAGAAAGGTTTCCTCTTGTGGGAGGAAGAATCCTCCAGTGCAGCATGCCACCAGCAAAATAAACTTCGGCAACCAGTACCTGACATGTGAAGAAATTATTGTGTATTTTAAAGGCTATACAGGAAAAACATTATTGATGAGAAAATTATATAAAAAACACTGAAAATTAAAAATGAACAAACATACATAATACACAAAACAGACTCCTGACAGAACAGCCTCAGAGTTCTGAATGTTTTAGAAATGTTGGGACAAAAAATTTGATCATTCCTTATAGCTTATTTATAGCCATTAGATTTAATGTCTCACTGTCCTTCACCTATGAGACTTGCTGCACACGTGCTTTAGCTAGCCTGGGAAACTGTAGAAAATAGAGAAGAGAATCTGTTCCCTTCCTGTGACACTGGAACAAATTGTCCTTGTAAGAATCAGAACACTGTGTGTTGTAATTATGTATTATTGTATGCTGCTCAGGGTCAGACCTCCTGATTCACTCCAGGTGTGAGAGCTCTGCCTTTTTGTAGGTAGGACAAGATTTTCTTATTTATCTTAAATAAAATACAAAAGAAACATGGTTTCATCAGCTTATTTCTCTCCATAACAAATTTCCACCACAAAGAAGAGAGCTAACACAGAAAGTGTGTAATCTTCTATATATCTAATCTATCTAATATTCTAATTCAAGAAATGTCTGTCAATCTGTGAATGAGATGCATATCTCAGTAAATAGTTCATTTTATTAGTTTTACACACACTTGGCATGTGGATTGTTAATGGCCCAATCAAGCTTATGTTGAATTTATGTGCTATTTGGACACTAGGTACATTCAGTGCTCTGTATCAGTCAGTGACGAAAGTTACAACAGTGCACGCACAACAGCACAGGACACAGGTACAACAACAGCAACAACATCTAAATCTCCAGATCGGGGTTCTGCGTACTGACTCGAGCTACGTTGAACTTTAAATAAACAGGTGAACAGCCCTTTGTGCAGCAGCTGTGGAGCAGCTTCAGGGTTTTGTGGACTGAGTCCAGCAGGTGGTCTTAACTTGTGCAGCTCAATTACTACAGGTCACTTCTTCAGAAAGAAATCTGCCGCCAGCATTACCACAGGCCAAGCAAACAGCACATTCCAAACAGGCAGGTTTAGAATGAGCAGTGCATTGGTATAACAAATCCTCAAATATTCAGATTTAATATGTTCTGATGGTCAAAGTAGGTGAAGTTCATTTTACATCTTGCTCATGTTCAGTGAACTATTCAGACACCACCTGTTAAGTTGAGCCAGCAAAGACATGCACACAATGTTTTTTAATATTTCACTGCTTAATTCATACTCTAAGATTCTGCATATTTCTTTGCTCAAGTGTCTTTTGCTTTCACAGCAAATGTGAAGTGTTTTGTGACAGAAAAGACATGGGGCCTTACCCGTTATGCACTATCGCCCTCCAGCCTGTGCTGTTGTTGACCCGTATGGTGAAGATGGCGAAGAATAAGAAGAAGCAGGCCATACCGAAGCACATCTTGTAGACGGCGGAGTAGCCCACCAGGGTTTTGCAGTTTTCTCCTGCGTTAATCTTCTCACACATTTCGGTGTAAAAGGGGATCTGATTGACAGGGATAATACACAGAAAACAGTCATTATAGTCTCTGCTCATGTTTGTCTAGTGTGCAGCCTCAGAGAAAGGGCCCAATAGTGTGTATTCGAAGCGTCATGCCTCTGAAGGAGCAAAAAGAGAGAACAGGCAGCGACAACAACCCCTCTTTCTCTCCATGAAGCCCTCTTTCATCCCTCGCTCTTTACAGGCTGTTAAAGGGGCCTTACAACTAACTGTCAGTGTACACAAACAAAAGACACAGATGAATAAATTAAGAGCCTTTAGTCAATGAGTCAGAGAAACTGGGAGGAGGGTGAAGCAGAGGGGGCATGAGTAAGAGAGAGAGACTGGGAAATCTGTCCAATTATAAAGTTCTGAAAATGACTTTGAACTCAGGTGACCTGTGTTGAAAAGAAGAGAGCAAATCTGGAGTGAGTGAAGTAGATAAGGACGCTGCTGTGGCATTTCAGCAGAAATGAAAGTGCTTCAGTGGCTCTGAGCCAGCGCAAGAGACAGCTTTTGCATTTAATAACCACAGAGTCAAATTCTTCTTCCTTCCCGATGATGAGGTGAGTTGCCTTGAATCGTAACTCGTATCTATCTCTAATACTAGAGACAAGAGGCACAAGCAAAAACATGAACAAAAGATTTTCCAACATTTCAGATGACGCATGGTTTGACTTAGCTTTATTAGTCTTTTGTCCTTAAAGTGAGATGCCAGCGGATTGAGTTGTCATCTCCTCAGTATGTACCTCAGTCCAGACCCAGATCACAACATAGAGTAAAAAGTCTGGTTTGGATCTTTTGTCTCATGTTGAGGACCATATTAGCATGTCCATGGTGTTGAGGGAAAGGGGCCTGCTGGTTCAGACTGCTGTAAATCTCTTGAGAAAAGACGGGCGCTCTCATACGCACAAAGGCTGCTCTCTTAGCTGGGACTTCCCTCTGTGCTCAGTGTGTGACTGACAGTGAGTGTGTGTATGAATGTGTGTGTAACTCAGCAGGCTTTGCGTGGGGCTATCAGAGGCCATTTTGTGCCTGGGTAGGCCTTTTACAGAGTTCTGCTCTCACAAGGAGGTGCACAGCAGGGAGACGTTTTAATATTGTACTGTAGACACTGGCAGAGACAGAAAGAAGAAAAGAAAAAACAGCAGAGGAAGATTGGTGGAAAAATATCAGTCATCAGATACGCTCTCAGATGAGGAAGCTTGCAGTCGTTGCCATGGTAACACCTTCAGCTGAATTCTTCCCAGATGATGTATCGTCATTATTTTCTGTTTTCACAGTGTATGCGTGGATACACACAGTATGTAAGGTATGGTACCAAAAACAGCACCATCATTTGTCGACAGCTATATTGAGCTATCCGCATAAAAAATGGATGAAGAGTTAGTGAATCAGGACATCATCTCTGACACCATCTGCCAGACAGTGGCTACAGTCTGACTCACATGGTTGAGGACAAATAGCCAATGAATATTATGGCAGTTAAGAGAGGAGTCCTTCCAGTTTAGTTTATTTCTCAGACAGAGTCAGGCTACATCCATATTTTCATTTGAAAATGCATCAACAGATATGCCAGGCGTCCACACTACTCTGTAGTTTGAGAGTTGCTGAGATTAAGAAGTTTGGGAATGCTGCAGGGCCCGTTTTAGTTTGATGTCGCCTTTGGTGATTCGTAACATTTGTGATTTCATACTATTTGTTTTATTTGTGATTACAAGCCTTGCTGATAGTTTGCTGGTAGTATGCATTAAATCCTGCATTTTCCAATGGTAAAACTGTTTACACATGTAAGACATAGGCTTTTGTTTGCAAATTCTGAGTACAACAGCACACACATGCTCAGTGTACCTGAGGTTTTCTGGCATGTTATTATGGATGGGGAATAAAACTGACACGGAGTCAAAATGCTTGTGTGGATAGAGATCCTTTTGAAAAACATTTATTACATAAATATTTGCAGGTATACGCAGGTTTTTTTTGAACATGGGTAAAATAAATATAATTTGACATCACAAACGCATCAAAAACTAAGGCACACTCTCACCTCAGTCTTGCCATATTAGCGTGTTGTCCTCGGTGTCACGTTTCAATCATTTCACTCAAGGGTGAATCCATTCCCATTGCACACAAAAGCCATGCTAGTGTGTTAGTGTTTTTTTTGACCAGTGGAAAAGGGGCTCTAAGTAGTACGGCTATAGCCTCAGTCCGATAATAATCATTGAGATGAGTCAGAGAGGCAACATAACAACATGAAAGCTGTAGAGTTCAAAGGAGAGAGCTACATTCCTCCTGCGTATCTTTTCCCAACTTCAGAAGCTCGATGGGCGATTGAAGACAAAAAAGATTCCAGACTGACCTTCTGCCTACTCGATTGTGGCCCTATTTCTTAGTGGAGACACATGGGATCTATAGGTACAAACTGTATAGTGATGAATGATGCCTGTAGCAATTTAATAAATCTTTTATCTTTCCAGTTAGCAAATTAATGTCGGCACAGTTTATTATTTTTATAGCAGAAATCTAATCTCCAAATTTGGCTCAAATGACGGAACCAATATTTCAAAATAAAGTAAAGACAGTGTGTGAGCTACAAAAATGCTCTTCATCTTGACTTTCACCTCCACTCCATGTCAGTATGTGTGTCTATCCCAACACTCTTGTCAAATGACACTATAAGTGAAGCCTGGGAAGAGTGTACACACGTAGTGGGCCAAACAGTAAAGGTTATGGTACTGAGGTCACTGTTGACTTGGTTACTACAGCCTCTGAGCCAAATCCACCTTTCTATTCAGAGAAAAGACTGAAAAGATGGGAACAGACCTGAATATATTTTATATTAAAATGTACAAAAGGAGGCAAGGCAGCAGGTCTTAAATTGTAGAAATCAAAAATTTACAATAACAACTATCTGACAACTAATTGACTTTATCGCCCTACTGTAAACAGCAAGAATAAGACTTTGTCCAAATATTGACATATCCATATCGTGAGAATTATCAGCCCAGTAACTGGACTTTGTCACTCCAAGAAATCAGCAAGGCGACCTGTCCAGGATGTAGTTGCCCCTAGCCCAATGGCAGCTGGGATTGGCTCCAGCTCCCCCGTGACCCTCGAAGTGAAAAAACCCACATCGGTCGACCACTATTTAGTACAGAAAGTTTACTATTCACTTCATTCACTCTCTCAAATCAAAAGCACTGAAAAACAAAATCAAAATTTAAAAGCAAATTTTTCTCTCTGTGCTTTAATTTCCCCTCTATCCTCTTACAAGTGACACTTTCAACCAAAAACAAGAGTAATACATCAAAACATATGTACTCACATGGTCTCTCAGCTCCCTCTCCACAGTGGGGGACATCATGATGACACAGATGACGGTAACCAACAGGAAGTACAGGGCGTACATACATCGGGTCCCTGTAGACTGCTTTATCTTGGGGCAGAAGTTGCAGCAGCACGAGCAGGCTGCTGAGCCGCAGCAGCAGGCCAGCTGCACACAAAGAAAAGCATAACCGTATTAGCTTTCACATTTTTCTACACTATCCTGAGCCATCTGATACACACGTAATGTATTTACGGGGCACTTTTAACAGAGAACCAGGGTTTAAGTGCTCTTTTAACATCCATCACTGTCGGCTGCATCGTCTGCTCTTTGACCTTCCTGAATGGAAGTGAATGAGGCACAAAGAAATGTTCCATGAATCATGGGACCAAAATGAATTTGGTTGGAGTTACATATTCACTAATTCCAACAAAACTGCTTTGGAACTTAAAAAATATAGATTAAGAGAGATTAAAAAATGAGATGGAGAAAGAGATCCATCTGGTCCTTTTTGAGATATTGTTAAACAAGAATTGGTAGATATTTAATTTCAACAGTTTGGGACAAGGTGAGCATGAATAACCCTATTTATTCCAGATGTTCTGATACCAGCATTGGAAATGCTTTGATAGTGCAGAAAATTCCTGATTGGACATTGGTGAGTACACAAATCTATGATCTGATGCTTTGTCTTTAAAGCATGTTAGTTTCACCAAGATGAAACAATTTTCTTTCCTGGATATCATATCGTTTTTGCCGCATTGTATAAATGCAATATTTAATTATTACTTTACACAACACAGTAAAAGGCATTCAAGGTTAATCATAGAGAATCCAAGATCTGAGAGTGGAGTCATTTTGAGTAACTTGTGTGGGAGTGTACTTTAATATCTTTCCAGAGTTTCAGCCTTCAGGATCCCACACTGATAATTTACCACATGTATGAGCAGGAAGACAAAATTATGCCAAGAACTGAACAGATGAAAAATTTGCGATGGGAGACACTCATCTGGCTGTCTCTTTAACTCATTCATGGTTTCTATTACGGTCACAGGGACAAATCCCTCCCATTGCTTCAAAGAGGCAACTCTTGGTCAGTACAGAGTCAGACAGTGAAGGCTCTTGTCTTCTGAATGAAGACACACACAGACACACTCACACACACAGAGAGAGGCCTACTCTGTTTCTTCTGGCAGGTCCTCTCATAAAGACAGGCCCGTTGTTCTATTTAGGAAAGAGGAGGCTCTATAATTATACAGTATACCATCTTTCTTTAGCCACCCCACCCTGCCCGTGAAAGCCTCCTACCTCTCAGACGGCAGAACACACACTGCTGTGGTGAAAGGTGTGGTGTATTGTGGGGCTACACTGGTGCTCCACTGCTGGAGGGCTCATATGCACTATTTTCCTATGTATTTTCTCCCATTATGGGATGTGGGATATGGGATGACACCAAGCAAATGATGCCACTGTGGGTTCCATGACAATCTCAGTCTGACCCTAGCTAAGTCTTTCTGAGCTGCAGGGAAACTTATAAACTACAATTACAGCATTAAGTGAGAGGTAAAAACTCTTAATTAGAAGGTGTCATGGCTGTGAACTGAACCATCTCATGTAACTTGTGTACCATCTAGTGACATCTGCCACAAACGATTCATGCATGACAGTAAATTAGGTATTAAATTAAATCTTTGTTGCTATGTAGCTTGAATGTTATGTCTCCTTTGTAAGTCGCTTTGGATAAAAGCGTCTGCTAAATGACTAAATAAATAAATGTATCAAACAAGTTACAGTAGCAACAACTGGGAGTAGGGATACAGAAGGAATGATGTGCAGGGGATGTTGCATGTGCACTGTCAGAGTCTTAAACCCCAAGACAGGATACACAAATGTATCCCACCAATGCAAGATTCCTATTGGGATACTCTGGTGAATAATAAATTATTTTCTTCAAACTGCAATCGACCCAAGCAGCATCTGTAAAATGTGCCGTTCAGTCATAACGGTAATCTAACTCCTCTTCCGAGTGCGCGTCTTAATCCACGATCTGGATGTACTGATGTAGTAAAGCCAGTGTGCAAACGCGGTCTGATGTGTTGCGTTCCGCTCCAGATGCCAGTAATGTGTGGTATGCTGCAGACAACTGGATCCTCGCAGGCACATGGTCAGGATCAAGCTCCTTCTCTGGCCACATGCCTCCCACTCCCTGCTGTCCATCTCTAGCCACAGATCTCCCTGCAAATCCTTTCTAGATGGTCCAGTTGATTGTTTTTTTCTGCCTCTAACTGAAGAAATGGTTTTAGCTCTTCTGTGGTGTTGTTTTGATAGTTCTAATCTGTTCAAAGTGAGACCAATTATATTGCCACCCAGTTCTCAGTTGAGTAAAGAAAGTATCAATGTTACATTTTGAGATGCTAAATAATATCAATAATCATTGTCAATAATCATCTGCAGACATCAGCTCAGACCACAACAAATTGCATACACTCATAAACATCACTCCCCAAAACTTCTTTTTATTAATTGTTTTCCGAGAAATGAAAGAAAATGTTGGAAAACACCCTACCTAGAAATGTCAAAGAAAAGGAAAAAAGAAATCAAGATCTGTCCCCTTTGTAATTTAATTGGTTCTTCCCTGACCCATGTCACATCCTTCCACCAAGTTCTGTGGCCAAACGTCCAGCATTCTTTGTGTAATCTTGCTTGAAAACAAACCAACACACAAGGGTGAAAATATAACCTCCTGGGCATAGTTAAACACAGTGGGGAACCACACTGAGTAAGGATTCTTCATCTGAAAATTTTAGTTTATGTCATTGTGATCATTATATTGTGTCTGTCTTGATACTTGATATTGTGTTCTTGTGATGAAGAGTGTACCCACAAGTTAAAGCAAAAATAGGAACAGCAGAAAATAGGTCAATTATGAATTTAACCTCCTCGCCCTATCTGGGTAACGGCTGTGGGCAGCAAACAAATCATTTTTTCATGCCTGAATGAGATCAGTTCATTCCCAATCTGGACCCAACAGGGTTTTTTTTATCAATTCAAGGATAACGGTGGGAGCAGGGATCAAGCTCATACACGTGCACACAATTCATCAATGCTTGAGATACCGTGGATGAGCGAGTATTAATAGGTTTGACACCTGGCCTCTCTACATGTGCATATTTCTGCTTTTGTGCACACACAGACCTCTAGCCTTGAATCCCAACCGTTTTATTTATGTGGCCCCTTTTTCTCTATTTCACTACACACAGCTTAAGAGGATAAGCCGCCCCCTTTGTCTCTGCTGCACCCACATGTCTCTCTCAATGGGCGATTAATTAACCACAACCGACTGAGAGTAAGCAGGAAGAAACAGACGATTTAGGCTACGAGGGTGTTTAGATTTCATTAGTTAGGGGGTGTTTCACCAGTGGACTGCACACAGTGAGGGGGCCCAACAGCAAACTCTGCGCAACTGACAGAGGGGGGGAGAGGGGGACACAGGAGAAGAAAATGTCCCGGGGAATTCCACCACACACAGATACAAGAAAGGATATCCATGGTAACAAACCCTGACCCTACCCACTTCATGGGCCATCCACCTCCTCCACCCACCAGCGTGCCAGCAGGTGGTTGCCGTGTCTGCAGAGTACACCCCTACTTCAATATAAAAAGCAACCCCCCACTAGCCTGTCATACTGCTGTTCCAATGAGCAGCGCCCCTTGATACAGCAAACAGGGAAATGTTGAAAAAGCCAATTGTGAGATTAAATTAAACAAAGACTCAACTGATGGTTGTTGTGAGACCTGCACTAACTACACTGTGGGACTCTCTGAAGACAGAAAAAGAGTCATCTCTTGCTCACTCAGCCTCAAGCTCTCTTTCAATCTTCTATCTCCCATCCTCCCCCACCCTGTTACTTGGGGACTCGTTGTCGTCACCTCTTGTATTTTTTCCTTTTATATTCTCCTCTTTAACCTTCTTTGTTATTTGCAGCTGCCCTTTACCCTAAATCACTCACACCCCTGCGCTCCACCACCTTCCAGCTGTTCAGGGGTCAGGAGAAAGACGATATTCCTCAAACACACACAGGAATCAGGTTTACATGGTATAGGACACATCAGCGGGGAAAACCCTTAGGAGATTAACGCATATAACATTCAAAATGAAGCAAGTGCTGGCAGAGACAGAATTAAGTCTGTATGACCTGGCTTGTTCAACAAGGCCTCTTCTGACCTACAGTTGGATGCTAATGTGATAGAGTCCTTTATGTGGACAATCCTAAAACCCACATCTGTGATCAAACTGCTAGCGCTGGTGATAATTACCATGTTTCCCCTCCTCTATCCTTCACTGCCTCATTATCCTCAAAGCGGCAGTGATGAGAAGAACTGGACGAACAGGAAACAAACTACATAAAATGCACAAGATTTAACTCTGGTGCACGGAGCCACGCTGATGCAACTGCTTACGAAACAGACTGTCCACAAAACTAGGTCACTCACTACACTGTAAGCACAGCAAATGAAAATATGGGGGCAGACTGATACAGAGCCAGTTAATGGTTTTCTCCTACAACATTTACACAAGTTAGTAAGTAAGGAGATCATCATCTGACAAAATTCTGGTTGGGATCCCAAAAGAAAAGTACTTAAGTAATACTGGTAGTATACTTGGTATTTGTGACAGGCTACAAAAATAAACCTTCTGCTGTGGCTGATATCATTTTCTCCTGCCAAAGTTTGAACAGAGGGGAAAACCTCCTATCAGCTGATATGAGATGTTGACTTTATAAACTCATCAGTAAGGTGGAACAGTTCTCCTAATCCAAGGTTCAGATCATACCTTGTTTTATTTTTAACAAAAATGTCCCCACACTGCAGATTTGAATGAGCCTGGGGGAACAGGCCCTGCAATCTCAGGGTTTTTATCCATCCCCATTTTACCACTGGCATTATCACTTAATTATGATTGGATCAAAATAATCACATGACACATGCAGTTGACAGGTCATCTGCCCTTATCAGTTGGGGTGAGCGTACAACAGTGCCCTTAATTTCAATCAGGCCAAAACAAATTAACACTTAAAGTGCTTTTTTCATCGAGATCCATTAATTATTCCCTAGGAAATCAATGAAATCTCACAATGTTAAAGATAATCCCTGGATCAGCACCAAAAAGTTACATATTCCTCCCTGACCCATACTGTATCCTTCCACCATGTTTTGTGGCAATCTGTCCAGTAGTTTTTGTAGAATCTTGCTTTGAATCAAACATCGAAACCAACCTACCAACAAACGGACAGGGGTGAACACATAACGTCCTTGACGAAGGCACCCACGTTAATGAAAGAAGGAGGCATTAAATATTCAGCAACTGCATCAGTGGGACCATAAACCTCAGGTTGATTCACGCCACAGTGTCCTTGTTTGTTCATCCATGCCATCCGATCATTCATATTTAATCCCTGTCCTACTTTACCTACTTTTCTTTAGTCCAGTCTGCAGCCGGCTGCTTTAAATAGAAGGGAACTCCCAGTTAAATTGAGCTAAATGATTTTGGCCAATGGATAACGTTTACCACAATGAATCGTGGCAAAGCTCAGATGTAACTACACCCTCGTATCTCAAATTACGACAATGCTGTGAGGAGAAACCAGCAGAGAGAGGAAAACAAGAGGGAGAGGGCAAACAAAAAAACTTTAAGACAATACAATAGAAGGCAGGATCTTTCTCCCACATGTATGGTTGTGCCAAAGCTCCAGATAAAAGGCCTGCTCCAATTTCCACTTAGATTGAGACTGACAGCTCCTCTATTGTGTGTTCAGCTAGGCAGCTGTATACACACAGCAAAAATGTATCACTGCTCTGGTTCCTATACACAAAGGGAGGTCTTTACATCTCTCTTGGCAAATAAAGCCCCTAGCTACAACCAACAGAGAGAAACTATAGTCTGCTGAACTGCAAGAAGAAAACAGAAACACACTTAAAAAAAAGAGGAATGGGTGAAAAGGGAGGGCAGACATGGACAATCCCCTGCAAACAATGGTTTGTGAGTCACAAAAACAATCTACGGAAACAGACCAAACAAGAACGGGAAGGCAGTAGTCAAAATACAAGGCAGCCTGAGATCACCAGGCTAATCCAACGTCATGTGTTTACCTAGAGGCCTGTTTCACTTCTCAAAGTGCAACGTTTGCAAATGTGAGAGTTCAGTTGCACAATAACATGTCACTCCCAACCTTGTATTCACTGTCGACTGATGCAAAAGGTAGCATTCACAGAGCTAGCTGGCATTTCACATGGTTACATCAGCCTTCAACCCCATGCTCAGAAAAAAGAAGAGACAAGACATGGGAAGATGAGGGTGAGGAAAACATTATCCCTGGTGACTGTATGACAGCTCAGATGGACAAAAGAGATGGATGATTGCCAATTACGCCCCTGTGGGAAAACATGCTCCTGCTGCTAACCAAAGCAAAATTCCTGCAAAGCTGAAAATAGCAGACATGTCTCACAGTGGGCGAGTAATCCCAATCATATGACTGACCCAGGGGAGCACTATGCATATTGAGGGGCTGTTTTAATATTAGGCTCAGGTTTTACAACTCTAGTGATTTTACCATCAACACTTGTTTTTAGAATCACCTGCCCATTAGAGCTGCCGAGCTGTGACCTTGGCAGCAAGCAGTCGCTCCGCCCAATTGATAGTGCCACTGTGCTTGAGTGAGTGTTGCTGAGCTGAACTGTTTAGTGATAGTTCAGGGTTTCACAATATTTACTTCTCTATGTAAAAAAAGATTACATGCCAGTCAGCTGGCACTCCTTAGAGCTGCAGAACCTATCATAAAATAAATCGCATCATTATGATTAACTTGCATCAATTGTAGGCTGGGTATTTAAAAAGGGCCCACCAACACATACTTATCAGCAAATTATTTTGAGCCATTTTCCGACATTAACTCCGGGAGCTTGTCCAGGTCAGACACGGTCCCAACAACAGGAAAACATAAGAAGCACTTAGGTGAGAGGTGGCACCCTGGTAGAGCGTTGCAGGACATGAAGTCTAAATTCTGCAGTGAAATTTTTTTTAGTTTCCAGCAAATCCACACTGGCAGCAGGCCTTCATCACCAAAAGCTCTCAATTCAAGTTGTCTTTCCATTCACATCTTCGTTGACATCTTCTGCGTGTATGACACCTCTTTTTGGTCCTGAGATATTTCAATTCTTTTTGTTTTTTCAGTTTCGTGTCCAGCAAGTGTTAATTACCCAAACATTTTCCTGCTGTATTCTCACATGGGCTCACTCAGACATTTTACAGACATTTTACAAGGGGGCAGGCAGGAAAAGTTGCAAAGAAATGTCTGAAGCAACTGACTCGGACATGTACATACTTTTTTGAAAATTTCAGGAAAATGTGTGGGCGTTGTAGGATTTTTGAAAGCAGCTGTGGTTAACTCGCACCACCCTGGTTAAAGATAAGACAGCCAGAAATGTTTAGAGAATAAAACATGGTGTACTGGAGTGGAGTTGAGCAACATTAAAATACTCGACAGAGGCCAGGGTCAGTTCTTAATTTCTTATTCAATGATACTCCATACTCATATTCTTGTTGAATGGCAGCTTCTGTCCCTCTGGGTTGTCCTGACATATGCACCCTGCCAGCATTGCCTGTGCCATTACTGTTCTGCCTACACATAGCTTCAGTCCTGTCCCACAAACACAGCCAACACTCGCAGCGCTTTGGACAACACTCAATGTTGAGCTGAAGCCATACCCTCTGCCCCATCACAACATGGCAAACATCCCTGCTCCCACTGAGAAATTACAAGTGAGCTCCCACACCATCCCTGCTTCTCTCCCTAAACCTAACCCAAACAACGCCCACCCTCCTATAATATCCACCTCCAAGCCAAGGAGGATATAATAACAGACCACACATCAACCTGGGCCTCTAAACCTCAAGAGGGGTACATATATGCACAGGCAAAAAAAAGTTAATTACAAGTACACACATAAATTGAGAGGGCGACAAAGCTAAATGAGGCGCCTGTGGTTGGGATTAGCACACCACCACAAAACTGATCTTACATTTTGCCCTTCATTTTCTCCTAATCCTTCCATCATTCTCAGTCTCTGAAAAGAACAGGAAATAGGACCAAGCTCTCCTTATATGAGGGATGTGTCTAAGTAATTAAATTCCAGACCAGCTCAGCACCGGTAACCCTAAACACATCACTTGAGTATTCACCGCTAGCTGCTGTCTTTTCAAAGTTTTATACTATTTAAACCCTGCAAATATATAAACACAAACAACTTTGTGTAGCTGTTTGCCCCTCTCTGTTGGGTTGTTGCTGTTTTTTTAGCAAAAACAGATTTCTACTAAACACAGTTGAAGGATGGGACACAGGCCAAGAAAGAAACCATCACATTTTGTCATGAATCCACACAATCTAGGAATTTTTCTTCACTTTGCAAGATGGTGCGTGCATTTTGTTTTCAAATGCTGACCAATCTCCCAGGGAATCATTAATGGATCTCGATAAAAGGGAAAAGCTCTTATTAGAGGACTGATATTTATTGGCAGTGGTTTGTGGCACCATTCTAGTTTCTGGTACTGATTAATTTACTGGTAAAAATAATTGAATCTATAAAACGTAAACACAAACCAAAACATTATGTTTAAAGTTTTTCACCAACAGAAATTCACAACACAAAGAAGCAGCAAAACATATAAAGTAGTTCGCCTTTAATTGAATGTAACTTTAGAATTGAACTTCAGAAACATTCCTACAGGGACAGATGTTAAGTTACTGAATGGAGATGGGAGTGATGTGTGATTTCTGGATTTGGGAAACAGGATGTTTGGTGGGTAACTGCACTTCTGTCCAGAAAACAAGCAAACCAAACACAAACGTCCGGTTTGAACAGAAGAGGTGAGTTCTCAGTTTCCAGATAACAACGTGTCTACATGTGTGAATGTGACGGCTCTTCTCGTGCAGGTCAGCGGCTCCTCGGTGGCGGATGTTGCTTCGTGTCTCTTTGTCTTCCAGCGACCACAGAGAAGTTCTCCGCTCGCGTCAGTAGAGGAAACTGTCTTCTTTCATGCTGCTCATGAATCACTGTGACTGACCAACATGTCTCAAAGCTACACGAGAGGCGACTGTCACAAAGAAAATCCGTATTGTTTCGCGGACACGCAACGAGGCTGCACCGGCAGTCGACGTGACGACCATCGAGCGACAACAACAACAACAAAGAGGTTTGTAGAAATGTTCCTCACCTGAGAGACACAACATGGCGTACACATT
Organism: Paralichthys olivaceus; assembly: GCF_024713975.1. Lineage (NCBI taxonomy): Eukaryota > Metazoa > Chordata > Actinopteri > Pleuronectiformes > Paralichthyidae > Paralichthys > Paralichthys olivaceus. The sequence goes on along the minus strand of NC_091096.1, from coordinate 13,984,672 downwards.
CTGCCGGAGTCGGTAAATACAGTCCGCCTGAGAGGAGGTAGAGGTTCTTCTCCTTCCCTTTCTTCCACCTCCGCGGGTGTCCTGTTTCCTGCCTGCCTGCTTCTCTCTCTCTCTCTCTCTCTCTCCTCCTCTCTCTCTCTCCTCTCTCCTCTCTCTCTCTCCTCCCTGTCTCCTCCTGGAGGGGGAGGGGGAGGTGCCTCAAGCAAAGGTCCGTAACATCAATATGTCCGACACGCGTTATGATGATTCAGTGCCATGTATTCTGAAGTAGCCTAGTAGTTGAATCAACATCTGTATGAAGTCAAAAAACTAAAGAATAAAGAAAGTACAATTCAATAGTATTTCAACAATCTTTATTATTCCCTTTCACATTGAACTGGAGGGTACTCTAATTAAAAATAGTAATAATACAATAAATTGTATTTTCTTGTTTCAAGTAAAATGAGGTTTGCATTTAAAAACAAAATAAAGAGCTGTATGACCTGAATTGACCCCAATCCCTTTTAATACTTTTGGTGCTGTTTATGCTATGTTGGTGGTGTTATGTAAATGTGTTCAATGATGCTATGCTTATGGTTTGCTATGTTAATGTAATGGTTATGTTATGTTACTATCATCTTCATAAAACACCACTTCCTTTAGCTTTTATTATTATTTGTCCAGAAGTACTTCTTCAAATCACAGCTTCTAAATCATCATATAAAGAGCAATACAACATAGATCTCTAATCTCATCTAATCTCTTCAGCGAAACCAGTACACCTCATTCTGTAGATAATGTTAACACATCTAAACCCACAGATATCTTTTGACTTTAAACTCTGCTTCACATAAGGCTGTACCCTCCCTGTCTTCTTCATGCTAAGCCTGTAATCATCCCACTGCAGTTCTTTGCGGTCATATCATCCTTATGCAGACATATGAGTATCACTTTCTCTCAAAAACCCTGTGCACGTGTTATGCAACCACTTGTGGGCAACTGTGGGCAGAGTCCCGCGGTGGCTTCACCGACCAATGAGGTGGCCTTTATATGAGCTGATAAGGCTGCTACTGTGGCTCTCCATGACTGTGCTGCTATTTGCCAAACCTGTCATCTGACCCAGTCACCCACCACCACTACACAAAGTCATTGTGCTGCCACTCAGTGCTGTATTGTGGACATTTATTATTAGGCTTGAATGACACACTGTGGCCTCTGTCCTTAACTTGGGGTTTCATGATTTCAAATCCAGGAGCATCTCTGCTCAGAGCCTAAGTCATCAAACTGACCAAGTGTGGTTTTTCAGTAAAATTGACGTAGCTTCAGGGGTATTTTAAAAAAACATGATCTCAATGTGAACTGACTGAGATTTGATTAAATATGAGGATTGAATTTGATCTGACCCAGTTTGACAGAAAACCAAAAGTGCAGCAGACTGCCTCTGAGACCACCAGGCCTCTGACATGTCAGACTGTGTTGGATCACAATAATGTTGAAGAGAAAGGACAGGGAGGGAGAGAGGCACATAGTTGCATGACACTGTCAAGCTTCGAGACATCCTGAAGGTTATGTCTCATAAACACAGAGACAGACAGACTCACTGACTTTCGCGACCATACTGAGTAAATAAACCATATTTCTGTCCACGGACATTCGACTGGCACAAAAGCAGACGGTAAAAGTAAGAACATGAAACCTTTCTGCCCTGAGCTATGAGTGTAATTGTATGAACTCCAGAACATTTCAATCCTCACAATCATGCCTTAATAGCACAGAGGAAAAACCATTATAAGATATGTATAAAGTTACTTATGTAAATAAGAAGTCTCAAACATAATCAGAAGCAAGAAATACACCATATATGCATACGCACCATTTATTGGTCTTATATACAAAAAATAAAAATACATCTACATGAAATAATTCAGACTCGCTTGTTTGGTTGTTCTCAGTCACATAAATAGACAAGATCCAACAGGCTCCCCCAGTTTAGACGTTGATGAAGAATTACCTGATGCTTAAACGTCTGACCACAGACGGTCTCTGGCATTCATCCATTGCTGGACACGGCAGCAGCTTGATTCATAGAGCTAAGTTCAGGCCCAGATACCCGATTCATTTAACAGCTATAACCTCGAAAATGTCCTTTTCCAGTGGACAATCCCGAGTAATGTGGGAAGCAACCATCTGATTCCCCATGGCCAATCTGGTCAGAAAACGAGCTTCTTCTTCATCACAGCTGAAAATAATACAAAGACTGTCATCACATACTCTATGGAAAAAAAGATAACATTCAGTTTAACATTCAGTCTGTGTTCAGGACAATAAAGCCAGATACCCTATCTACACTGCATGTGCGAGAAAATCAAGCCTATGAAGAGCAGTCTGCTAACCACTTAAGTTTCCATCTGCTGTAAGTGTTTGGATGTTCTCCCTGTAATATACGATAGCAGAGCATTGCATATAGTCAGCTCAGATATTTTCCAAACCACACGATTAAGCTGGAGAAGCTTTGAACCTCCCAGTAAAAGCAAGGCCCGTCCTCAGTAAAACATACCCTCTCACAAACCACTAAACTGTACGTGTGTGAGTTCTGCTTCACTTTATTCTGAATATTTAACTGTAGTTCAATGTGCAGCCAACACCCTCTGAATTGGTAGGTTCAGGAGAGCGGTGTTCTAGATTTATGATTTCAGTGAACCACGCACAGAGCAGTTTCTTTGGCACAAGTCCACAACATTCTACATGTGTAACTTCGGCCAAATTTGGCTTCAAACATAACTTGCAGACACTTTTCATTTTCCTGTTCAAACCATAATTGAACAGTTTTACCATAATATTGACCAGTTTTATTTAACTCAGGGCAAATCAAGGTCAGGGAAACACTTAGATTTTGGTATATTTAGCAAATACAATAAGTGAAGTATGACTATGTCAATATATATTTTTCTATATGTATATAGATAGTGAATATGGGTTTAGACTGTGTGTGTTTTTTTTACTTGTCTCCAGTCCTTCTATTTTCCTCTTGAGTCCGACTGTTTCCTTCTCCCTTAGAGCCTCAGCTGAACAGTTGGGTCGAGGGAGCTGGGGGCCAGGAGTGGGACCAGGCCGATTACTGAAGTACCTCATCTTCAGAGCCTGGAGAAGAACAGACAAAAGTGTAACTGTGTTATCACCTGCAGATGACCAATCATGCACTAGCAATGTCTACAACTATACACACGAGTATCATCTTGTAGGGCTGGGTTACATGGTCAAAATTAAATGTTCATGTCAGTCAATATAGATTTATTATAAATATTAAATGTCATAATTTAAAGACTTTAGTGATGGTTGTGTTTTTAAACTCTACTTTAAGAGCAGAGATTGAAAAAAACTTGATAAACTGCAAAACATGTTTCAAATCTGAGGTAGATCAATTGTGTGTTATACTTCCACACTCTGCTAACACAATGCATCATATATTATAATATTTTGATACTTTGCCTTATTGCTACTGATGAAAATTATACTGTGATAATTATTGATAAAGTTTTATAGCCCAGCCCTGTCATGTTGTGTAATGTATATCTTTGTCACCTTAGCATATGGCTATGATATAAAGTCTGATGTTTCCAAAAAAGCAAAAAACTACAGGAGACACCTATATAAGTGATTAAAATACACTAAATAAGGTTTAGCAAATGAAAATCAACTATACCTTTCAAGTCAACCACTGTGCTTTAGCGTGCTTATTACCTGAGTTGCTGTGGTCCTTGTCGAGGGGTTAAAGGTGAATAAGCTCTGTAGAAGCTCTAGTAAGTCGTCTCCTGCTGCACTAAATATATGTTCCAGAGGTGTGCCGGGGAAGATTTTGAATGACACATAGTCTGGTAGACTGCTCACTCCCTGCAGAGACAGTTGACAAACAAATGTATGCAAGGATTCTTACCATCTGACCAACGCAAATACAATCACAGACATAGCTGGGAAAAAAATACCAACAGGCCATGTCTCTTCTGTGGGCGTCCCAAGAGCCTCAAAGATCTTAGTCAGCTGGTCGAGATCTGAGTCTCCGGCGAGGAATGGTATCTACAACAATAGGAGACATAAAGAGACATGAGCATGGATATGAAAAACACCAATCTGGCATATTGAATGAATATGTCTTTAAAGTGAGGTTTGTATACCCGGAGGAGCAACTCTGCCAGGATGCATCCCACTGCCCACATGTCAACACCCACACCGTACATCCTGGCACCAAACAGGAGCTCAGGGGAGCGATACCACCTGGGAAAGTGTTCAGAGAGACAGAGAGTTCAGTTTTTACAGTTAGCCAGTTAAACCATAATGAAAGTCAATTCCAGCAAGAAGATTCATTCTATTATACTGTAATGAGGACTCAAACACAAACACATTTCTGATTCAGTGTCATCAAGTGGCCTCATCATTAACTTGAGAATTCCAGTAATCACATGTCTTAACCAGACCCAATGTTAATTCCTCATGAGACAAATTTAACTTGATAGAATAAAGCATGTGATTAATTTATCTAAACTGAATAAGATATAAGATTATCTATGATATTTCCAATGAGTTTAATAAAAGCAGAGGAGAAACAAGTGTTAGCTCTGTGTCATTAATACTGTGAGATAAAGAAACAGCACAGACCTGGTAACGACTTGGTGTGTGTAGACTCTGTTGGGGCTGCCAAACGATTTGGCCAAACCAAAATCAGCCAACTTCAACACTCCGTTATCGTCCAACAGCAGATTATTGGGCTTCAGATCCTAGATATACAAAGCAGAAAAATATGCATTACTGACTGTAAATGGTCTTCACAACCATTGTGCTACAATACAAGTCAGCTTCACCTGTTCAGACACACATACACACACAGCTTCTATATCCCAGGTTTTTTTTTTCCAAATCACAAGGCTATTAGGGTTCACTGTCTTGCCCAAGGACACTTTGGTACACTGGAGAAGCTGAGGATTGGACCTTTGTCCTCTTGGTTAGTGGACGAACCACTCTATGTATGTGTGTGTATGTGTATGTGTACTTGTACATATATCTTTGTAAGGGACCAATTAAAGAACCATTTTATGGACTTTACGGAGTGAAGGCATTCAGGGAACTTTGGCCTGTCCTCACTTTTCTGTTGTTTGAGGGATAAGACTTTAAGTTTTAGGGTTAGAATTAGGTTTAGGCTATGAAAAGGGTTTGGGTAAGGCATTTAGTTTTGTTGGCTTAAGTTAGGGTCTATGGAATATACCGTGTTATGCCAATGAGTGTCCTCACTAAGATAGAAGTAAACAAGTATAGGTGTGCTTGTGAAGTATTAGCACTCTTACCCTGTGTAGGACCCAGTGCTGGTGCATGTACTCTAATCCCTGTAGAGTCATTAGGATGTAGGCTTTGATGTTGGCTGGAGTCAGGACAAGGCTGGTGTCCTTGATGATCACCTTAGAAAATAAAAACAAAGCCACTTAAGTAAAGGCAGATATCTGATGACTAATAATATCCATCCATTACTTCATGTTTTTACATCGCTGTAGGCCAAACATTTTATGATTATCAGAGCAGATAAGAGAATTAAAGCGATCTGGGATACATCAGGGGAGAAATGAACAATGCTGTAGCCGTTACACAGCACATTTCAGATTCAACCTTTCACCCAGAAACTCTATTGTTCCACCACCTCCACTAAAAGCATCCATAGCTGATAAGCCCATGCATCCCGATCTTAAAAATGTGGCCTAAAAATAGTCTTTCAGCACCAGTAATAAGATGAGCATCATAATTCATCCTCAAGCCTGTCCTGTCTTTCTGCTGCCTGTGAGTTGCTAATGGCATCATTTCATTGTGAGAGCCGAGTGATATTGATTCTTTTTAAAGTGTGTTTATCTTGTTTTGCATCATTCCATTTGGATCTGATATATCGGTGGCGGGCGCCCATCTGGAGCCTTGTATGCTAAAACAATCAAGAGGAGGAAAACATAAAAGCCTTAGCGACCCAGTGGAATCACTAAATGGTCAGATGATAGCACTCACACTGCCATCTTAATTATGCAGCTTGTATTTTCTTTGCTTATATTCTCATCTGATAATCACAGCTTTTCATCATTAACAGTGAAAGCTGATCATAACAGCAAATGAATATTACAGTTACTACAATAAGATCCACTATGATGAAATCAAACTTTTACATGCCGCCTCTTTTTGGTCTTTATTAACTGGGAAGAAATAAGGGCTAAAATTTCCATCTGGTAAAATGCAACTTATTTTATTATTGTGATTACCATGAATAAAAAAGTTAATCTTCATAAAGACATAGCCTTGTGTATAGTATGATGTAATCAAGAGGTGATAATCAATCTTTGAGGCCACAGTTTATTACATTGGTCAATGGAATCACTTCCTATTTTACCAAACAATAATTATGTATTTTAAGGAGTTGCTATGAATAAGATAGGAAAAAAGGAGCTTTATTTTCCAAAGGGGCCATGTTAAATATTTAGATTTCAGGTAACACAACTGATAATGACGGGTGATGTATTTATTTATTGTTCCAGGAAACAACATATAAATTCCTTTCCTAAATCATTTTAATTTGACTGAATCAAAATTAGAACATCCCAAGACTCTTAGTGGGTTGATGCATGGAAAGCATTATACAATATTATATTGGTGTCTGTTATCTTATTACTAACAGAGACACAGACAGACAGAGTAGGAGCTGTCTCACCTCTAAATCTGTTTCCATGAAGTCAAACACCAGACTGATGTTAGATTTGTGTCCAAAGGCATCCAGCAGCTGCAACACATATTAATGCACGTATTAATGCTCAGTTCAAATGAGTACACTCACTTACAAGAGAGAAAGATAACCCCCACCCCATCACAACTTATAGTAATTTATGTATGAACGTGAAGATAAAAGCATATGGCGCCATGCTGACTGTTCACTTACCCCAATGATGTTTGGATGATGCAGCTCCTGCAGCAGTTTGATCTCTCTGAGTGCAGTTCTGTTGATACCTGTTTATACAGTGAGACATTGACAGGAGGATATAAAACATGAGCTGCACTGTGAAGTGAAAACATTGAATGTTTACTATCACTCATTCAGCTCTCACCATCTTTAGCCTCAGTTCTGTGGCCAACCTTAATCTGTCGGGAACCAGACGAAAAAACAGCTATTAAACACTAGCATAGCACAATAAAGCTAACAGATGTCCTGACTTTAAGCTCATTTTTGTACCTTTTTAATGGCAACTATGGTGTCGGTGGTTTTGTCCCTGGCTTTGTACACGGTGGCGAACTGCAGAGGAGAAACAGAGCAGTGAGAACAGAAACACTGAGGCCAACATTACTTTGTTCCTTCATCGTCAGTGCTGCAGTGAACAGCATGCAAGCATCAGGGCTTTGTTGACACTGACAAGCGGCTAACACTTGTTAGCATGCTATCATTGTTTCCACACAACTCGCTGCGACCCTCTGCGGAGGGCCGGCACCCGGAGGTAGCGACAGTGAAGTGGGGTTTATTCCTCTGCCTACCTGACCCTCTCCCAGGAAATCCAGTTTTTCATATCGTTTAGCTCTGGATTTCACATCAAGCGCCATGGCAGATAACTGTCACTTCATCGGGAAACCACTTCCTGCTAAGTTAAAGGTCCGCTACGACCGTTTCCGGGTTAAAGGAGTTTCATTTGACCAACACCGCCACCTACCGTTCAATCAAGACCACAGCCTGAAGAGGAGGTAGAGCTCAAGAGAACAAGCTAATGTGTTCTTTCTATGACTGCCACTACTAACCTACTATTACCTCTACTACTACTACAAATAATAATAATGATAATTGAAATAATACAGTTTGATAATATGTTACATACCTCTGCTCGTATGATTTTTAATCAATGATAGTAAACAATTTCTGTAACATTCTTAGTTATGGTGCAATGTACAATACTGTTATGGTCCTGAGTTTTCCTTTTTTATCTATTCGATTTTATTATTTTTTGGAGCAGTTAGCAGTTTGACATTGGTCTCCCGAGAGTTTCTTCTGTCAGTTAGGAAGGTTTTGTGATCCATGCACCACTGAACACATCTCTACATCCCATCTCCATACATAGTAGATACCCTCACATCCCACAGGATTAGGCATGGCTCCTCTCCTTTGACCCTCTCTTTCTCTCTCTTCCCCCCCAATACACATGCACAAACACACACACACACACACACACACACACACACACACACAGAGTTTCATTTTCATGTTAAGTTTGACAAGAGGAGTGTGAAGGATCAGCAGGCTTAATACACCCCCTCCTTCCATCAGATGCGTGTACATTCATATCCTGACAGCCCACAGATCTGACTGACAGGATCGTATGTGTCAATGCAACCATGCAGAGAAGTGAAGAGAAGAGAAGAGAGGAGAGGAGAAGGAAAGAACGGAAAAGAGAAGAGTAGGAAAGAGGAGAGGAGAGAAGACTAATGGCTTTATGTCATCAACCTTTTGGGGCGCACAGACTTTAATATGATACATAAATGTCCAGTGGTGAACATGAGTCAGACCCACTCACATCACTTCCTCTAAAACAAATGAGACATATTCCATCCTGCTTTGATTCTGATATGAGTTGAGAGTATTTGTGCTCATCCCCTTCAGACTCTATGTGAGGCTGTGGAGCTGCAGCTGAGCTATGAGTGATTCTGCTGCTGGTCTTTACAGTTTGTTGCAGTAAATCTGGTGGTAAAGCATGAGCACCATTATGCACAATAACTCACTTTGCTTATATGTCACATGAGCAGATGGCGATGCTGTGGAGCTGTTGTGTGTACCTCTGTGTGACAGGCAGAAGGAGACTGAAACCACAAGGCTGTTTATCAAACTGGTAGGAAGTGGGTGTTGTTGAGCGAGGACGTGTCGCATCACCACATCCTGCTGCTGGGAAGCAGCTTCAGTCAGGACAGTGATCGCTCGATGTACAGTAAACAAAAAATGCAGGGCCAGGTGTCTTTTCATGTGTGTGTGTGGCTGCTGTACACTGATTGTACAGCTAGGACAATCTGGAGGGTTTAACATAAATTGAAAGAAAGAACATCTGGGTGACCACCAAGATCTCTTCTTTTTATTTGATGTATGCATAACCTGCATAGCACATATTCTGTTACACACACTAACACAACTGCTTTGTTCTAAGCCACCACTACCACATGCAAATCATGCGTGCCATGTCAAAATGTAGAATCAAAGCTCTAAAGTGAAACTAGAAATGCACCCAACAGTCTCCTTAAATCAAAACAAGCCTTATAACTAAGGACACATTAGGTTTCTCATATACACACTGGTGGTAGTTATAATGAAACCAATAAAACCGCATTTGAATCCACTAGGTTAAGATTTTTAGTTCAATACACATGAAATTGCACTTATCAATACCAACCCCCTCAATATGTCTCTATGTTTTTGAAAATCAAGATTCACAGATAGCTCTCTAAGAAATCAAGGAACATACCCTATCTCACTCTGTTAAAAAAAGAGGAAACTAAATTCCTGGATCCACCCTCTGATCTGGATCCTCACCAAAAATTTAATGGGTTCTTTCCTGACTCATACCACATCCTTCCACCAAGGTTCGTGGTAATCCATCCAGTAGTTTTTGCATAATCGTGCTAACTCACAAACAAATGGCAATGAATATGTGAAATATATGAACAAAAAGTTAAGAGAAAAAAAATGAAATCTTCTCTCTAAGTGTTTCCCAGAATGTTTGCTCTTGTAAGTGGACTGTGTTCATAAAGCACTTTTCCAGTCTTATTGATCACTTAAAGCGCAAGACTAGTACTGTACAGACCTTCTGTCCATGTTTTAGTTTGAGTCATTTATATGCCTTCTGTTAGATCACTAACACAGGTTTAAAGGGAACTTTGACACACTGAATGTGTGAGTGATGAGTGATTCAGCTCGATCACAGTCAGTGCTGCATTGTACACCTGCTAAACCACTCAGTCTTCATTTTACTCACAGAGTCTCAGGGGAAGTGGCAGTGTACTGTTATCAGGGGGAGCTTTCCCTCATTGTTTCTGTTTCTGACTTTCTCACATAGGCCCACACGCACACACACACACACACACACACACACACACACACATACACTGCTGTATCTGACCACATGCACAGAATAACTCAACAGGATGTCGTAGGGTGGATGTTTGAGGTGTGAAGGTTTGCACAGGCCGTGACAAACAATATCGGTTTCTGAGAACTAATTATTATTCATGTGTTTAATTGACACGGCCTCTGTTAACCTCTTTGTCTTCTGCCTCAGTGCAGGATAGAAGCCAGGATTTAGACCCGACTCTATCAAAGTTATCGCAAGACATCAACCATGCACTGTCCGCAACATAATTCTTTTTTCCATTTTAAGTTTATTCTTGCAGCTGTCTGTTGTGACAGAAAGCAGAAGGACAAACAGAAGGACTATCATTATCTTTCTTGCTGCTGTTTGTTAACAATCAATTCGAAGATTCATCAGATTGGTGCTGTCAGTCGTGGGCCTTGCTGTTAGATGCCAGAACTGTCAGTTTGCATAAATATTAGGGCAGAATTTCTTCTGTTCACCACTGTCTTCCTCCAGCATCTGAGGCAACGGCATACGCCGGGCCTTGCGGAAGACTTCAAGATGAGCTGCTTGATACAGAGACAACATTATGATAATGTCCTTATAAGTAGCAGGGGGATGGGCGCGGTGTCATCTCTTCACATAGACGGAGCCAGCAGGGAGTCTACAGTCAACTGCATTTAGGGTAGACTTTATTGTTGTCTTGGCTCCCATCCTGGTTGATGTTTTGTTCCGTTCTGCATTTCCTCTCAGACATCATTATCGCTCTCATTAGGAGAATCTCTATCTCAGCCCAAAATGGAGAACAACGTCTTGTGATTACTCTTTCTCTCCCTTTATTTGTGTGTGTGTAGTGTGTATGTGTGTGGTGTATGTAAACTGCAGGTGGGCAACAGAGAGCAGCTCTGTTTAAATGAATTGCTGTGTGTAGCCTGTACAGTAGGGAGGTATTACAGATTACAAGCTGTGGGACTTGTGAAAAGTAAACCAGGACGGATTCAAACCCATGTCGCCATGAATGCTCTCACTGGGTCTTATGAAACTGAAGGCAGCAGGATGTTGAAGGCAGATGTGTTTGGGGGGTGGATGAGAAGGTCATTGTGGTTCATCTGAGTGTTTCAGGACTTGGAGATCTCGCTGCTGTGTTTCCCAAGAAGTCATTTACTTCATTAACCCAACCAAACCAATGAGGCCTCAGTAATCAACCTTGTCACACGTCCCATTAACTTCTCACTCTCTCCCTCCTACTGACACACACATGCACACACAGGCGCTTTTGTCACGCAGCACTGTGTGCGCACACGCACACACATTGACTTCCATTCAATGGAGGCAGCCTAATAAAAACCTTAATCCTAACCCTAACAACAACAAAAAACCTATATATGTAGGAATTGCCATATCATGCTATAGGCTATATCTAATATGATTATTATCAAATCTATTTTCATCTTTTTTAAATTAGAAACCCTTCTGTTTATTTATCAATTATTATGTAATGCTGTCATATTGACATTTACTGGGTTCACTGGGGAGAGACCATGAGAGCCCTGAAAAATTAAATAATGGGCTGGAGCTCCCCTTGCCCCACCTGTGAAACCTTTTTTTATGATACAAAAATTATTTGTTGTGATGGGCTTTTCAATAAATCAATTATGGTTTTTACTAAGGAAATAATTAGTATTTTTATGTGCCTGTGCCTTTTGAAGCACTCAAGTGCTGTGTTTTAACTCTAACCTAATTCTAACCCTAACCCTCAAACCCTTTAACAGACCTTTGAAAAGGTCAGGAAAGGCCAAAATGTCGTCACTTTCCCGAAATGTCCTCACTCTGTAAGGTCTATGGTCAAAATTGTTCTCGCAAAGACATAAGTAGATGTACACGCCCACACACACACACACACACTCCCTCAGCTAACCCAATTACCTCAGTCAGTCCCTGGGGTCTCTCAGCTCTGATGAACCCTCTGCTGCCCTGTGAGATTAGTGGACTCCCTGAGAAAAGCCCTTCATTGATTGAACGTGAGGCTCTCGCGCTCACAATGTCAGCTCAAGGTTAACACGCTGACTCTGGCTCCTTGACACAGACAAGTGCTGTAGCTTTGTTATGAATATCAGTGTGTTATTGTTATTTTAGCCCCTCTGACTCCCCTGCTTATATTATTCATAAAGACATTCACCTCTCTGCTCTCACTGTCTTTCTGCCATTCATCTTCATTGGCCCCACTCAAAATGATTTACCAAAGCCTTTATTAATTGATAACTCTTTTTTTTACCTTCTTCCTTCACCTCCTCAACACAATCTGCTCTCCACCCATCGACGACACTGTAGAGGAACCGTTGCCACATAAAAGCCTCTGCATTTGGTGAAGTGGTTTGAATGAGATTGACTTTTATGTATTGCAAATCAGCCACGGAAAGCATTTACTTTGCGTCCCACTTGAGGGAATGAAGATCTTCCAGACAAAAAAGGCAGGAGGCGATGAAGGAATGGGGGCAGCCTCTCAGTCTGTAACAGGGAGTTAGATAAATGGCTGGATGGGGAAGACAGATTGATCTTTTCATGTTGAACTTGATGAACACGAGTGATGCTCCAGATTTCCTGTGGCGGTGAATAGAGATGAAAAGATTATTTCGATATTTAGATCATTCAGGCAGGAACACTGCCCTGCACTGCTGTCTCTTTCCTCCCCATCATAATTCAATATTTACAGTTTAAGCTGGAAAACTGCTCCCTCTTGGCTGCCTGTATCTGGTATCCATGGCAACAGATTCGGCAGAGTGAACAGAGTGCCTTCTGTATGTGTCCGTGTGTCTGTGTGTGTCTGTGTAATGTTTACTGATACACTGCAATTGATTGGTTGTTGGGGAGCAGCTGTTGACCCTTCGCTCTCAGGGGTCTCTTTGTATTCTTGCACACATCCCGAATCAATAGACACACATTAATGTGAACACACACACACATGCATGCACGTACACACAAACACACACTGTATTCTATATTTGTGAGGTCTTAGAGTGCATTTTAGTCAACCTTTTTTCTCTTCCCTGAAACCCTCAAATCAACCTCCAAATGAATCTTATTCTATATTAAATGTAGCCTTCATTCATAAAGATATTGTAAACCTGATCTTAATCAAAATGACCCAAGTGCAGCATGATCTCAAATCCATTTTTAAAAATAACACAGCATTAAAATCAAAGCGAGAAAAATCTTGTATTGATTAGTTAAGGTTGGCTATATGTATCATCTTAAAAGTGTTTTTCCTCAACCAACCATCATGGTCATGGTCAGAAAAGAAAGAAATTAACAAATAGCCAATAAAGAGTTGTCGGGACAAAGTAAACGCTCCCACTGACACACACACAGGTTTGCACAGATTTTAACTTTGCATTGACTTCTGTAAATTATAGAAGCCTAACAAATACATAATCCCCAACCCTAACCTTAATATAACCGCAATTTACATTTTGCCACTAACCTTAACACAACCTCAGAAAGGATGTATGCTGGTCCTGACAAGGCTAGTGTTTATGCTGAAAAAGGTCCTAAAGAGGTGACAAAAATGAGTACACACAAACACACACACACACCCACAAACATGTTTTTTTGAGTCTATATGTCACAGCAGGGGATGTGATACACGGCAACACCCAAACCACTGATGGCATTGCAGTTTTTTAAAGTGTATGTTTGAAAGTGCTGTTTGTTTACATGCTACTGAGCTCACAATCAGAAACACTGTGCTGGCTAATGAAATATCTCCCACTGAGTGAATTACACACAGGCACACACAAACACACACACACACACACACACACACACACACACTCATCCCGGGGATGAGTAACAGCTAGTAACTGTGGGGCACCACAGGGAGAAAGGTCACCTGAAATCATTTGCATTGGTTGTTAATGGTAAAGGATGTTTTCCATACAAGGAAGGTCAAGTTTTGCATGGAGACATGAAATAAACATAATGTGTGACAAAGAGGAATTAATGGAACAACTCTGGCTTGTTCATGTTGGGCTGATGAGAGTTTTCCACCATGCTGTAATTTGACATATTAAGGGGAGAGCCCCAGCACACACACACACACACACACACACACACACACACACACACACACACACACACACACACACGCACACACACATGCACACACACACACACACACTGCCTTTGCTCACTAACTCAACTCCACTTACACACCTATCATGTCTAGCTCTGTCATCAGACTATGGTAACTTTTGCTCACATTAAATTGGACTTAATTATACTCTGCCTGTTAAATAACATAGCATCAAGTCATTGCAGCCATTGCAGTATATGAGCTTCCTATTAATATAAAGGTGATAAACCTTATTTATAGGTTTGCCCACGGTTATGCAAAATGTTTCATGCTATGTTTCAAAACTCCCTTGAGGACGTGCGTCAGAACACCATCTGATAAGATTTATGTATTATGACTCAGCAGAAGTTTGCATAGCTGTCTGTTGTAGATGAGGAGAGTGGAGCTACAGATCATATTTGTATTTGAAGTGGACAAAAGCCAGAAATATTATGGGCTCATATGTGACAAAAGGAGAATCACCGTTAGGATTATATTCATCCATTTAAGAATCAGATTTTTTGGTTATATGAACGCTATTTCTTTTGCAGTGTCACTTACTCCATCTGGCCAGAAGTATTCAACCTGAACGAAACCCTTGTCTCCTGTGTATACCTGATCATAGAACTTAAGGGGGTTCTATAGAATAATGTATTCAGCTGTAATCAGGGGCCCCCTCTCAGCTTGGTGCCCCAGGAAATTGTTTGCTTTTACAACACCCCTGCACCTGCTCTTACATCTATTGTATATCTTGTCAATTCTCTTAATATTTAGTCAACTGACCCTAGTCAGTTAGAGTCTGTGCTATATGTTTCGTAAGCTCCATGTTTCATGTTTGTTGTGCTATTTGATTATTCCATCTTTACGCGGATGCTACTGTGACTGATTCTAAAGTTAAGTGTGACTGGTTAATAAAACTTTAGTCATTCCTTAGATTTGATGGTCTCAGGGATTTTTAATTTTCTTTTCAGCAAAGGACCCTCATAAGTCAGGCACTCCCACATTTCTCATGGAATGATTTGACATTTCATACTTTATGTGAAAGAAGAACATATGAGAAATGTCTTATGAAGCTAAGAACATAGGATAAATGTCTTATAAAGCTGTTAGACATGTACATCAAAATATTTTCACTCTGTCAACACAGAATATCTGCATATCATGATCAAGTCATGTCGCTGAATCTGGAAACTTTTCATGGACCCCCTGGCAGCGTGCCCCATGGACCCCCAGAGATCCGTGAGCCCCTGTTTGAGAACCACTGCCCGAAAGGGATCTGGAGACTATTTATCTGGTTATTACTTCAAAAACAAATTAGTCTTTGTTGGTAAATTACACATCATTTTGAACTGCCCCTTAAAAAGATTTCAGTAAGTAAATGTAAACGTTTTCTAACTTGATTTTTTATTTTATCAGTACATTTTGAAAACAACAAATTCAAGCTTCATTAAGAGTTTAAATGTGTATCTGAACCTGTTGACAGTGCTGAACATAATTCTACTGAAACAAGAAAATTGTTGGGGGAACTTTTACTTCAATTCAAACTTGCTCAACTCAAAGTTATTTACACAGTTGATAGTATTGATTTGGTTTTTTTATTAGCAATTGAAGTAGATTTTGAGAGTTGCTCCAACAAAGACCTCTGACCAGAGGTTTCTCTCCCTCTCTGCATCACATTCATACAACAGCCTGTCACTGCCTTCCCGGGAATGAGCGGGAGGTTACAGAGGGAGACGCACTGTTTGCTGCCAGGTGGAGGCGATGTCGCTCCTCCTGTCTCCTCCTCTCCTCTGCTCTGCCCGGCCACAGAGCTCTCAGTGAGTCTGCTGGGTGAGATCATTACCAGACACCAGGCTCCGGGACCTGACATTCACCGATCGGAAAAGCAGAGAGAGAGAGAGAGAGGGAGGGAGAGAAAACTCCCCGATTCCGATGCAACCGGCGACACAGATCGACCCTCGGCACCGTCTCCTGCCTCCGCGCCTCGGCTCCTCTGACGGCTCAACGCTTCGCTGACATTTCCCCGCTGGATCTTTTTTTTTAGGGGGGGGCTTGTAGTCGGATGCGGGCATGTTTTGACTGCAGTAATAGTGCTACTCACCCCCTCCTCCTCCTCTTTCTCCTCCTCCTCCTACCGACCGAGTAGCGGATTTGCGAAAGGAGCTCAGCGCCGAGTGACCAGCGATCCTGCAAGACGCACGGGAGAGGGACGCACGATACGCGGCTCTCCACCACCACACCACCACTCCAGGACGCAGGAGCCTCCACCACATCTCGTTTCTGCGAGGAATCGGACATAAGCGCCAAGTTTCCGATTGGATTTTTCTCTCCGCCTCCGGTGCAACTACCTTGCTTCTGTCATCAGATCGGCTGCAAATCCTATTTTCGCTTTTTTTCCCCCTCCCTCCCTTCTCCTCTCTTTCCCAACCACCATTGACGCCATTTTCCTCGGGGGTTTCTGTCAAATTTAAGTATCTTTATTTATATATATTGTGTTTTGGCACCGTTTGACAGCTCCCCGGGAGGCTGTCATCCCATCCGTCGCCTGCGTAAAATGTGTCCAAATGGATTGTAAATGATCTTGATAAAATATTTACACGTCAGAGCCGAGTGTGTGACAACATTAGACATGGGTAAGTGCTCCACATTCCACACCTGAATGCACCTCTGCTGCAAATGTCTTCATGTTTTTATTCATGTTGTGTCTATGAGCTGCTTTGCCTGTTGTCTTGTATATCATGTTTGCTGTTTGCATCCTAACCTGCAGCCTCCTTGACGCGTTTGTCTGCCATGTCTCTGAAAATCCCCTCAGTGACATGAAGTATGTGGAACAGCTCGCAGTCACATGCCAACAAATTCGACCAAACACGCGCACGCGATCGCCAGCACGCGCACGTTAAAGCACTCAGCCTCGGTGTTAGCGTGTTGTAGAGACACAAACAGCTAATTGGGTCAATGGGATGAAGTGTCCACTACACAGTGATCAAGGAGCAGCTCAGCTCTGATGTTCACAGCTCTTCCCTTCACATGTTTTTTCCAGTGTGGTGCACCTCCTGCTCCTGCACTGACATGGACAGTCTGTCACATAGCATCACGGCCTGTGACATGCACCAGGTGCAGGGTTGTTCCTGCTGAAGTCCTGAGTTATGTCACATTTAAGTGGATTTTTCGAAAGGTTTGTCTGTTCCGTTTGTCTGGGATGAAGCCAAGTGCTCGGAAGTTGCACGTTGAAGTGCACTCGGCACACGAGGAGTGGGTCTCTCTTAAGACTTTGCGTTTATTCTCGCTTCCCTTTCTTGTGAAACGCAAAAACCATACGTGCCACCACAGCTACAGTGAAGAAATGCAAGTATCCATGCAAATGTGGGTTCCACATTGCATCTTGTATATGGTCAGTGAGAGCCAGTGTAGCATAGCCTCTATCTATCTATCTATCTATATATATCTTTCCATCTATCTATCTATCTATCGGTTTTCTTGGAGGTGATTGACAGTGTGGATGAAAGTGACAGCCACGCTTTGACTGGGCTCAGTAGTAAATGGCAACACATCTCTGTTATTAGCAGCATCCAGAAACCTCAAGACACAACCCTTGTGTGAGAGCTTCACAAAGTCTTATTGAAAGTGTGGAAAAATGGTCAGATCTCGAGAGTGTGTGGGAATGAAGGTGTGGAAATGAGCACTGGATGAAAAAAGAGAACAGGGGCATGAGAGGAGAGGCACTTGGAAAAATGAAGTGCGTGACTAGGTGGAGAGAAACGGGGGTTAAGGGATGGATAATAGAGGTGATTCAGACGCGAATGGAACCATCGATCTTGTCTTGTTAACAGGTTTTGGGTGGCGGTGAGGGAGGGGGAGTTAAAACTCCAGCAGTGCCTTATTGTGGCGTAAAAGTATGAATCAGGCTACTAAACTTCCTATTAGGTAATGAGATGCCCATGCCACTTTTAAATTAAAGCATGAGAAATCGATTAGGTGTATCCCCCTTCTGAGCTGGTCGAAATAAGATCACAGGGAGAGAGAGGAGAGGTGGGGGGGGGTGGCGATGGGGGGACAGGAGGAGGGAATGTGAATGGGATCCAAGGACAAATCTAACTGTTGGCAGGCTCTCTTAGCAGAATATCAGCACTGGAGCACCTTTTGGCAGAGCACACAGAAAAAAAAAGAGGGAGAGGTAGGGGGAGAGGGGGAGAAACGAGAGGTTGTCGGGGTGGAGGGGGGGTGAGGTAAAGGGAAGGAGGAAGATAGTTGGGGGAACAGGGGAGGTGTTTTTTTGCTGACAGCCATTTTGTGGCTTCTGCTGCAGTTAAAATGGTTTAACATTCATCTGCTTCTGCGGGGTAGTTAGGTGAGGATGGGTTTTTAGTGCTCTACCTGGCATATGGCTCATCCAGAGGAGTGCGTGTGTGCAGGGCTGCACAGAGTGGCGGCGAGGCCGTCATTTTCTATTATGGCTGTCCCACACATGGTACTTTATGATTGTACTCCTCGCGGCCCTATAGCCAAACACATGCTTGTGCCATCCATGCTGCACTGGGGAGAGGGAGAGAAAGGGGTTTAATTTTGCATTTCAGATAGAAGTTCGTAAAGAAGCTGAATAAGCTATGCTGATGTGGATGGGGTGAAAAAGATGAGTTCCTTTGCCTCAGAATACGCTACCAAGTTGCAGCATCTATCTCAGATTCACATTAAAGAACAGGACAAGACTAGTAGACTTCCAGCACAAAAAAAAATGCTTGGTCCCACTAAATTTGGAAGTGCTAGAAAGCTGGGGCCGTTATTTTTTGATTTTTTTCCCCAACCAAAGATTGGATCCTTCTAGAAACATTGGTTTACATGATTGACCCTTTCACTGGAGGACATGGAATAAAAAAGAAAAAGGAGATAAATGAAAAAATGAAAATAGCAAACAGACAATGTTCCTCATCCCTCTGAGATACTCATCTACAGCCAGGGATGGCCCAGCCTCAGCTACCACTCTCACATCAAAAGAAGAGGAGAGAAAACAGACTTCACCTTGTGCAATCACACGGGTGTTTGGTGTGCTTGTAGTTGTGTGAGCCTGTGTGTGTGTATGTGTGTGTGAGCTATTTGTGAGTCCACCTCAGGCACTGGGCTGCTGGGTATGCAGCCTTAAAAGGTTGTGTTTCTGCTGCCATCCCTCTCTCTCTCTGTGTTTCTCACTCAGACTCGCTCTCCCTCTGTTATGTCTGAGCGTCTGTATCGTTCACCATCTCTGCTCTGTCCATCTGTATTCCATTATCGACGCTTTATCATAATTGTTTTCAAAAGGACGAGGCAGAATGTTGGAGGAGCGTCTCGCTCACAGGCGCTCGCGTCCAGCACAGGGAATGACCTTATGCTGTTTGAGAGGGAAGCTGGTTAGTGCTGGCAGTTTTGAGAACATAATAAAGCTATTTATGTAGCGAGTCTGGCCACTCACAATCACCCTGCTGTCTGAGGCTAGTCGAGGTGTGTATATATGTGTGAGAGAGTGTGAGAGAGTGTGATAGGAGAGAGAGGCAGAGAAGACAGTAAGGCTCAGGCTAGCTCGGTGAGGGAGGCCCGAGGAGGGGTCAGTCTTACATAAACTCTCAGCCTGTCTGCCAGTAACAGAGAACTAACACAGCTTAGGGCACCAAGCAGGGAGGGAGGAGGAATAGTCATGACCCATCTAAGTAGTTTACAGAGTAATGGCCCAGAATGAAGATTGTGCTGATGTATGACGCCATTTTGTTGTCATATCGGGTTAAAGTTGAGAGAGGGGGCACTAAGTCTTAAGAGCGCCACCCAAAGTGGATAAGTTTCGTTTTGTGGTGGTTGGCAACTGTCTCTTTTTCCTGTCATTGTCCTCAGTCACATGGCAGACAGGGTGGCTTCCACACATGCCATTAGGGAGAGTCACAGAGCTGACATTAGAGACTGGGAGGACCAAACAGGGTCATGTGGGCAATGTACGACCAGCCCGAGACCCAGCCTGAATTCATAGTCTTTTGGTTTGTACCCATGTAAAAACTTACTCAAGGACCGCAGCGGCAGCGGCTGCAGCAGCGGCAGTGGTTTTGCATGTTTCAGCTCATTAAATGCAAATTGCCTTTACTGTACATTACTACTGACCGTTTTCCAAAGCATACCTTGGAAAGGTTTTTGGAGCCGTTTCCCAACTTACAGGAAGCCAGGGTATAATTCATTTTAATGAGGGTGTTAAATCATGTTTCAGAGATTTTCATGGGATAGGCAGTCATTCAAACTGAATGATTATATTTATGTGTTATCAGTTTTGTGGGGTTATGCAGGGTCTATCATGAGGACTTGTTTTACTGGAAGTGTTAAATTAAGGAGGCTTTGTCAAAAGCATAGCGATAACAAGCTTTGCTGTTGGGAAATCATACTCTAAAGACAAAGGTATGACATTATAAAAATGATGATGACAGAGGTGGCTGCTGGGTTACCAATCTCAGAGCCAATCAAATATCGTCTGACAACAAATTGCCCCTTGGGCACGTTTTACTGGTTTCTTTTACTACACGAGCTGAACGTTTCTCAACACAAAACAAAAACATCGATAGGTTTTGTTGGTGCTATAAAATTTTGGCAAACAAATTTAAATGCATTTCAGTCAATGTTTTGCCTCTTTTGCTCTCCACACAGACTGTTAACCTGTGGGCAACCAAAACCTCCTTAAATGTGATTGGTCAAACTCAAAACGGAAACCAGAAGGCGTCTTGCCGCAAATCTTGGAAGTGTTAAATTAAGGAGGTTTGGACACTGGTGACTTGACAAAAAGTCTTGCGATAGCTTTGTTTTGGATCAAACTAAAAGGATAATGGGAAAGGTTGCTGCTGACTTTAAAGTCTCTCCCTTGGAAGTTTTCTTATAAGCAGTCCCTCCTCAGAAATGGAATGAATGTGAAATTCCACATGAGTGATGATGGATTGCCTACCTCAAGCAAGTTTTGCAAGCTCCTTTTCATACTGCACTTAATGAATGAATCAATGGCAGAATCGATGGCTTCCAGTGAGGTGGTGGAATCGATGTGGAAATCTTTTCATATATCGTTTTGTTCCTTTTATCTGTTAGTCTCTTTCACTGGCTATGTAACAACCGCCATGAAGCGACCAGAACCAGAAGACCAGTTTCTTTATTTTAATTTAATCTATAAATGACAGAAAACACCTCAGGGTCAGACATTATGTGAATGTGTGTGTGTGTGTGTGTGTGTGTGTGTGTGTGGACCCATATACTGACAAGTTTGTTGAAATACCTCGGTGGATTATGATTATTCAATCACACTGTAAGCATGTGCTGTGAGGTCTGCTGGGTATTATGATGGGGATCAGCTGTTAGTACAGTAGCGTGGGCTGGTACAGGAGTGTACACACACACATAGACAGGTTTAGTGTAAAATACCTACTGTAATAATGACAGAGTGTAGTAGCGGGGAGTAGAAGCTGGGTATAACTCTCAGTGTATACGCTGTGAACCTTCTGTTCTCTCAGGTCACTGTAACTCTGCGGCGAGCAGTAAGATTTCACTTGAGTCATGTCCGCAGGTAGTCTGGGTTCACATCAGTGTAAATGGTGTCAGTGGAAGATCGGTGTGAGACAGCATTCTCCACTTCCAGCTCAGTCATGCCTTGTGTCATATTGACTGATGGGATTCCCTGGAGCTGTAGTGAGAAGAGTGGTGAAACGTTTGTTTTGCTTCCTCTCTGTTTATATACCAGTGTGTATGTCTGTGAAAGCGTGTGTGTGTAAGTATGTAATATATGTCTGTGCCGTCATGTGCAATGATCCAAAAACCTGAGTCCTCTCGAGAAATGGTTTACCGCAGACTTTTTCTCCAGAGATTAGAAATAGCAGCGGGAGAGTAGATGTGTATTTGGTGACAGCGACATGGTCATTTGTGTGTAGACATGTGTGCACAGTTATGTACTAAAGTGTATGGAGCTTTCATGCATGTGCACAGCAATGCCGCTGCATGCGTGTGTAAAACAGCTCAGACGCTGGTTTTTCCAGACCAGCTCGTAAACCACATCTGGGGAAAGAATTTAGATTCCTTCCCTCCGTCTTTCTCTGCTGCCTTCCCCTTTCCCCCCCCCTGTGTGATTTCCTCCCTTCTTCCCAGCTCTGTTGAAAAAAAAAAAACAGAAGTCAGCTTCTTTCATTTTTTCTCTCTTCTGTCCTCAGGCTAACTTCAGCCTGGTTTCAGAGCAGATACGTTTTTTGTACTGATCACTCAAGTGTCTGCGCCACTGTGCCTCAGATCCGTCACTGTGATAGAGTGACGGACTAATTGAGGGAGATGAGATTAGTAAATCAAGATTAAAGATGAGAGGAAAGAACGTGATGGAGGATGTCTAAACATTTGTTTGTGCGAGGTGCAAAATGCAAATGAGAGCGTGTCAGCACACCTCTACAGATCTGTGATGAGCTTGTGTGTGTGTCTGTCGTACACTACAGGCAGCAGTGATGTTAATACCAGTGGTACAGTTTGTGCAGAGATGCATTGCTGGAATGGAAGATATAGAGATGACAGACAGGAGGTTTTCTTCGCCCTTCTTCACCAATAACATTATTTACCTGCTTTCTCTGCAGACTGTCCCTGGCTTCGCTGCGTTCCTGTGGGACAACCGACCCAACCCCAGTAGCTGATTGATAACAGCCAACCCGTCGGACAGACTACTGTTCTCAATCTTCCTTTTGGCTGGACGCCACAGCTTCCCCCCCATCCTGACTGGCTCTGGCTGGAGCGTGGATGGAGCCAAGGGATCTGGTTGGCTCGGCCCGACCCAAAGAGGTGGAGTTACAGGGAGGCAGGGTGGGGCCAAATGAAGAGGACCGGGATGGAGCACGAGGAGCACATGGCCTGGTGTGCGGCGATGACGTGATTAGCGGTGCCACCAGTGAAGGGGAGGGGCTTGAGGAGCAGGGGGAGGGGCTTCTGGAGGAGCAAGAGTTCTCCATCAAGGAGGCAAGTTTCCAGGAAGGAAGTCTAAAGCTGAAGATCCAGACCACCAAGCGCACCAAGAAGCTCCCCAAGAGCCTTGAGAACTACATTTGCCCGCCAGAGATCAGGATGACCATCAGGCCTCCAGTTGGAGAAGGCAAAGCAGGGCGTCAGGGACGAGCGGGAGCAGGCCGGGGCCAGAAGGACGAAGAGCGAGGACCCCCCAGAAAAAGGGTAAGCCAGGACACTTGATGTATGTGTGGTATTAGTTTCAAGTTGGTGTGTAGCATTGCATGAACAGTATGTTTTGATTGTTTGAGCTTTGATTCATGTGGGATCATCTTATCTCAACATCTCGCTCACGCGCTCCTCCTCTCCCCATCAGTAGCTTCTTTCCTCACTTGGCTACAAAGGGTCAAAGTTTGCTGCGTAATTGAAACCAGTCATGGCAAGCTGAGATCACAAAGTGACACACTCGAGCACACAACACACACAACACACACACACACACATAGGAGCTGAGAATAGGGCTGACATAAGCAAGTGACAGCTGGTGTCTGCTTTCTCCATTTGTGGTCATATACACGGACCTTTTCCTGTCTCCTCTCCTCTCCTCTCCTCTCCTCCGAAATCAGCACTTGCGGCCCCCTCCCTCCATCACTACACACTACGCCGGTGTTTGGTGTGTGTGTGACACTGTGTATGTACAGGTCCTTGGGGGAATCTAGTGTTTGCGGTGTGTGTTGACCTACATGGTGGTGTGTGTGTGTCCAAACCTGACAGCCATCTCCATGTCACCGAGCTCGACAGGCCCAGCAGGAGCACAGGCGTCATGTTGTCAACATGATGCTGGGGGCTGTGTTTTGCCATGTTTTGCCATGTCGTGCTTCAGTGGTGGTGTTGTGCTGTGGTATTAAGTCAGATTCAGGGGCTTGTAAGGTAACACATCTGCAGGATTGTTGTTTTTACCAGTATCATGGTCTTGCATGGTCAGGATTGGATGTTTCAAAGGGGACTGATAAAACTTAAAACAACCCATCATCCGTCCAAATTTCAAAAGACAACCAGCATCATCGAGGATCTGTTAGGGAGGGAAATAGGTGTGTGGCTAACCAGCCGTGAATATCCATCCGCTTTTTCTTAAGAAATGAGGTCAGATAATGAAAGGAAGTACAGTCAGTCAGAGATGACCTGCTGATCAGTGTGCCTACCTGTAGTCTCATGAAGCCTGCTGTATACAGGTGCATTCTTTATATTACTGTTTCCCAACATGGGGGCTAGGGCCCAAATAGGGGTTGAAAGATAAATGTAAGTAGGTCAAAAGATGATTAACAAGCGAAGAGAACAGAACAAGACTATGTCATAACATCGTGCATGACTGGAGTGTGTAGGGTCAATGTATTAAATTGAGGTATTCCTTGAAAAGTCATGTGAAACTACTGTTTACCTTTGTTTTCAATGGACATTTCTATTGTTGATGTCATTGCGTTTTATATGCCGGCAAATGTCATTGGGACACCGAAAAATGCATAACTTGTCTCTCAGACTTGCCTCAATCATCATTTTCACCTATGAAAGTCTAGATTATTTTTGTTTTAAGACTCCAAGGATAACAATATCCTTGTTTTGGTGACAATGTGGACGTTAGATGTGGTATGGGTCAGAGAAGAGCTCAATACATTTTGGTGCTAATCGGAAATTCTACAAGGCATAGATCTTAATGAAAACAATCAAGTGCCTTAAGGGGACTGATATCTATGGGTGTGTGGAATTTGGTGCAGTTTGATCGAATATAAAGGGACTATTGGGTCATGGCCTAGGTATGAGCTCTATGAGTTTTTTTTATGAATTATTGGCTTATTTTTGTTTTAGGTCTCCAAACATAAGGAACATATGCAAATAGTTTTAAAATTGGGTAAAATGTCCAAGTCCCGCTGACACTGTGTGCTCACAGTCTGAGATCCAAAGAAAACATGAGTGATGATTTGTCACCTGCAAGTTTCAACATCATCCTTAGCCACAGTTTCTGTTAGTTGTCTGCAGGATGAACATTCTCACCATTAAGCACATGATGAACATGTCTGACCTGATGTTACCTTAAAGAATGAACCTGTATGTTTACCACTAAAGTTGTCAGTAAGCTAAGTTGCACTCTGACATTTGAGCAGCCATTCCTCTTCCAGCGCCACCCTTCACCATTTGGAAGCCCGCTGCTACAGTATGATTGACAGAGGTTGTCATAGTGACAGTGGCAGCAAGCTGGTCCCCATTGAGGTTTGGGTAGACGAGGGGTGGGGAGCGGACGATGTGTTGGTGTTGATTCAGATCAGTTTCAACCCTTCATCCCCTTCGCTCTGTCCCTCAATCACACACCCTCCCCCATCCCCCATCCCTCTACCCCCTGCTCCCGCTTACATCCTTTCCCTCCATCCAGCCATCACCTGCTACCCCAAGGGTGTAATACAGGCAGGCTCACTGGAGAGGAACGGGTTAAAGAGAGAGGCTGAGCTGCTCTCTGTCTTTCTATCTTCCTCTCATCCCGTGTGTGTGTGTGTGTGTGTGTGTGCATGTGTGCGTGCGTCTGTGTGTGCGTTGGGGTTAAATACTCTCTTTGTGGTGTGTGTGAGGCTGTGTGTCAGGAGGGGATGGGAGGCAAGGGGGGGAGCAGATGGACAGCCTCTCTGCTCTCTGTTGTATTGTGTCCAAACCTACTCTTTCCCTCTTTCTGTCTTTATCTTTTCTCTGCCTCTCTTTCCCTGCTTTCTCCCCCTCAGTCTTTTCTTCCCTCACATCGTTCTCTTTTCCACCGCTCTTTCCCTCCTCTTCCTCCCTCTTTCAACCTCTGTTGTCTCATAGCAGATGGCAGCGTGGGGCAGCAGCAGCAGCAGCAACAGAGCAGGAGCCAGAGTGTAAGCAAGAGATGGGGAGAGGAGAGAAGGGGGTTGTGGAAAGAGAGGGAGGTGGAGAAAAGAGGTGGGGGTCAGGCATATGGAGAGCCTGGTTAAGGGGCCCCCTTAGAGGGAGTGTGTGTGCGTGTGGTAGTGTGGTGAATAGAGAGGGGGGGCAGGGTACAAAAGATGCCCATTAAGACAGAGGTTTGACTCTAATAGCCAGAGAAGGAGAGCGACAGACAGACAGATAAATAGGCAAACATGTAGAATGGTGCAAAGAAAGACATGGAAATACCTTGTTTTCATAATTTCTTTCTTTTTGTGGCAGCTATCAAAACTTTTCTTTTCTTTTCTTTTCTATTTAAGACAAGTTTAAATTCTGTTATTCATGTGAGGAACTCGGTTGTTCCCTCACCAAAGGGCAACAGAGCAAACAGCAAGTAAAACCTTGAATAAAAACTTTTAAATAGGATCTACAATATATCATTGACCAAGGCCCAGTAGTCCCTTTATGTAACCTCATTTAAATTGAATCTGCACCAAGTAGTTCTCATATATACTTAAATTCATGTAAACCTAAATACCCCTTAATATGCCGGATTTTTTTCATCAAGATCCATGAATAATTCTCTGAGAACTGTTAAACAAAGTTAAAAAAAAAAGTCCCCAGATCCACATCAGATTTTTAAATTGGACCCATACCACATCCTTCCACCAAGTTTTGTGGTAATCTGTCCAGTAGCTTTGTATCATCCTGCAAACTAACAGACAAAAAACAAACACAAGACAAAAACATAACTTCCTAGTCAAAGGGAAATTGACAAACTGACAAATTCAATGATTAGGCAGATTATGCTTGTGAATTATAAAAAACGTATTTGATATATAGTGCACAATATTTACCCCAGCCTTTTTATTTGAGCGTAAAAATGTATGTACATTTGACTTTACATCTGTCAGAAGAGAATGAAATGAAGAGAACAGAGGAGAAGATGTCGTTTGCCAGTCCTAAAGGAAATCTCAGCCTCCCATCAACTTCATAGCAGGCGTCTATAACCGGGGGTCAGTGAGCAAGCCCGTCGTATCAGGGGACAGACCCACATACATGCATAAAGGGGAAATGATGGGCTCCCCTTCTCTGTCTCCAGCTGACATCACACACATGCTGAATGTCCTCTCACACACAGCCCTTTGTCTGCGCACGCTGTGTGTGCTTGGAAGATGAATGTGTGTGTTTCAACTGATTGGGTCCTGGGTCAACCACAGCATCACTCCTCCAGACACACATGCCCCAAATGCACACACACGTTGACACACAGTTATCTGTCCAATGCCTACACACGGGGGAATTGACACAAGCTTAAATGCATCCTCTCTCTCTCTCGCTCTCTCTCTCTCACACGCACACAGGAATACACACTGACACAAATCATGTTGAGCAGTGATTGCAGTTAGAGAGAGTGTTTTCCTGGTTATCTGTCCAGTTCTCTGGACATGCCAAACGTGGCTCTTAATCCATTTCACTATCTGTGGAGAGAGATAAGCCAGAGCTTTTCCAGGAGTCCAGGCCAGGCTGTGTGTTGTTGTTGTCTATGTCAGTGTGTGTGTGCGTATGTGTGTGTGGACGTTTATTTGTATTAATGGGTGTGTGCGAAACCCTGACGCTAGACACACACTTATCTTGTCTTGACAGCCCCTCTGCTTGGTGGTCCCCCTGGCTATGTGTGTGTGTTGCTGCTTGGTGGTCTACCAGCAGTGTTTGGGATTATTATGAGTTAGTCAAGTGCATTCACAAGGAAATTAATGCTGCCACTGTTGCCACATTGAGTGTGTGCGCTTGCGATTCGTGCGTGTGTGTGAAATGGTTAGCCTTTTGATGTGTTTTTTTTTTTTTTTATCCCTGACTGAGATGGCGGTTGGTGACCTGAGGGACTTGATGAGCTCATAAAATGGGATTGTGTGTGTGTGTGTGTTTGTGTGTGTGTGTCAAGAATGTGTGAAGCAATCTTTGACTGATTTATGTGGATGAACATGGAAATGATCACCTGTAATATGTCCTGACCAAACTGTCATACTAGACATTTTTTGGCTTTTATTTTGGTGTGTGTGTCTGTGTGTGTGCTATCTGTGAGAGTAAGAGCTGGGAATGCTTTGAGGGGCGTTTCCCTGTGGTCGAAGGGGGATGGGATGTGTTCATCTGTGTTTGTGCGAATGTGTGTGTGTGTGTGTGTGTATATGTGTGTGTGTGTGCATGTGTGCCTGCATGCTGGGGAGGGGTGAGTGATTTAGCACCACTGAAACACCAGCTGTCCATCTGTGTCTGACCCCCATACACACCCTGTACACACTTGAAACACACACTGGCACCTACACTGAAGCACACACACAGACACACACACTCACGTCTAACCTCTCGGCTCTTGAGTATCTCTCCAACCTGAAGAAAGTCCAGACAAAACACAATCTGTTCATCTGTCTTTCTCCCACTAAACACACACACACACACACACACACACACACAGACTCACAAATATACATTACACTAAGCAAGACTGCTCCCTAATCAGTTCTGCAGTAGTGCTGGTGCTGCAGTGTATTCTCAGTGAATGACTCTGCAAGGTCACTCCCAGTGAGCACACATACATGCACTCACACACACAAACACACACACACACACGCACACATATGGACGCCCACGGTCACACAAAGGAACGCTGGAGGCTAGCAGAAGAAGAGATGAACTTTGACCCTGCTCGACATTCAAAAGTCGAGGTAAAAGCCGGACTGCACAGTTGTGTGAGCCTCTGTGTCTGTCTGTGTGTGTGTGTGTGTCTGTGTGTGTGTGTGTGTGTGCGTGGTATTGTTTGTTTGTGCGAGTGGGTCAGGGTTGAGACAACTGGAGTCTGGCCTTTGCTTTCTTACCCTCAGGGCTGGATTTGGTGTCTGTGTGTGTGTGTTTGTGTTGACCATTTGGTTGGAACTGTAGCTAATTTCTCAATCAGACACACACATACCATCTTCTCAATCCGTCCCAAAGGTCAGGCCCTATTCATTCACTATTGTGTCCACTCCCAGTGGGTCGCTGCTCCTCTTCAGCCAGATGTACGGAGAGGATGATAGAGTCTTGCTCAAGTTGCGTTTTAATCAAGACATAAGGGTGTTCTTTGGAGTTAAAGAAATGCCAGTTGCTCTTTCGGGGAGCGTAAAAGAATGGATTCTGTACAGCTCTTACAACAAAATTATACAATACAGACATTGTGTGATAAAAGAAATCAGCAAAAAGGGGGGATGCCTAAATCAAAGTAGACGTGGTTTTGATATGGCAACATCATGATAAGAGCAGACCCTGGCAAAAAAAACATATTCTGGCCTGACTTTGGTTTTTGGACAGCAGTTCACTTTGACTCACACAACAGTGGGATTATCTGAAGCGTGGCCATGTTTGATGTCCTCTGCGGTCACGAATGATGTTGAGTCACAGCATCATGTGTTCCTGGTGGCTGCTTTATTGGTATGGCTCCATCATGAATCTGCCTCTGTGGTTAAGACAGTGCGTGTGTGTGTGTGAGGATGAGTGTATCCTGTGGTTTTGCGAGGAGGTGCAGCAGGGATAGAGGGTGATGTTCGGTGTAGGGAGGGTAGAGAAGGGGATGATGGGAGTTAAAGGAGAAGCAGGCACAGTATTGACTTTCACTGTGTCTCACTTGAAGCGCAAGTGTGTTTGTCAGTGAAATCTGATGGCCCCATCAGCTGTCTGGGACACGCCTGTCAGAGGTTGTGTGTGTGTGTGTGTGTGTGTGTGTGTGTGTGTGTGTGTGTGTGTGTGTGCGTGTGCGTGCGTGCGTGCGTGTGCGTGTGTGTGTGCGTGAGATAGATGACAGCGTCAAGGAGTTATGACTTGTGTTTTAACCAATATTTTAAAAACATGTTAACATTTTTTACATTGGTTTGCAAGCATACTTTCACCAGAAACGATCATTAAAAAATGGTGAAAATGTTTTTTAAACACACTGTGAAAATATATAATCACACAAATCATTTAAAAGCCTCAAAGCTCAAGCTTTTCAGATGGTGTGTGTCCATGTGTGTGCCATTCTCCCCAATTCTCCGCAGCTTGTCGTGTCTTCATACCAGGCTTTGTAAAATAATCCGTCTGCAGTTGTGCTGTTTATTTATGCTCATTGTTTTTTAAGTATGGATGCGGACATGAATAAATTATATAAATGTGTCCGTCTGTCTGTGTGTCTGTCCCTCGGGGCGGCTCAGACTAAACAAACAGCTGTGTTTATGAACCAGAGAAGAGCCACAAGGGTCTTCTGTTCAGTGGTCCATTTCCACTCACACACACGCACACACACTCCGTAATCCCCCTGTGCACCTCATCTTTTACCTGCCCCTCATGTTGCATTTGTGACCCCCCCACCCCCCTTGGGTTTTCTGCCCGACTCGGCCTCTCTCTCTTGCTTGCACACTCTCTCAGCCCGCCCCCTCTGCTCGGTGCAATGCTCGCTCGCTCTCAGACCGAGAGGAATGCCACTCCGTGTGACCTCTCACCTACAACAAGGAGGGGTGCCGGTTGAGACAAGGGAGCGAGGGGCAGCTGCAGTCATGTGCCCATGCAGGCCTGGGAGGAAACACACATACACACACACACACACACACACACACACACACACACACACACACACACACACACACACACACACACAAACACACACACACACACACACGCGCGCACACACACAGAAAGAGCTTTGAGTTGTTGGCTAAAATTCACACACTCCAACTGCAGTATAGCTTTGTGAGCTGATGCAGTCGTGGATGTAGAGCACTGTTTCTCCCGCCTCTCTCTGTGACTGTCTGAGAAAGTGTGTGTGTGTTAGTGTGTGTGTGTGTGTGTGTGTGTGTGTGTGTGTGAAAACGTGCGAGTGGAGTGCAGCCTCGCACAAAGGCGTTATTGTTGGTGCGAGGGGGCCTGAGGGGAGGCGGGCAGTCTGATTGGTTAAGACTATTGTGTCTCACTTTGCCCATTCTCTCTGTCACTGAGGATGTCATTACAGTGGCTCTCCAACTCTCTGTCTCTCTCTCTCTCTCTCTCTCTCCCTCTCTCTCTCTCTCTCTCTCTCTCTCTGTCTCTCTCGTGCATGCTGGGAATCATCTGAGGACTTCAGATACTCACAGAGATTGTGTACAATAAGCAATGAGGGCGTTTAAACTTGAAGTGCAGACACTAGAGTAATCCTACGAGACAGTTATTACTCTGTCAGCAACTATTCACAAGCATCACTTGCTGGAAAGCAATTAGCTTATTTGCTTTATTGATTAATATGTAGAATATTATTATTATTATGAAACATTGAGCTAAAATAGTAAAATAGATGCCTGTCACAGTTTCTTAGTGCCTAAGGCAATGTGTCTTCGGATTGCATATTTTGTCTAAACATGTAACATATCAAGCAGTAGGTTTGTCTATGTATAATTGATTCAGATCAGTTAAAGATACAATATGAAACAGGTCTTAAAATAGACCTGTGTTGCGTTTTGTGTACTTGTGCTATTACTCCCGGGGCCAGTCGGCAGTTTCTCATAATGCATCATGATTATTCATTGACGTGAATTCAACTTCAATACATTACATCAGCCATAGACATGATTTGTGCCTGAGTCACGTCAGGTTTCATCTGCAATGGCGATAAAGATAAAATCTCCCATGATCCTTTGCTGCTTCAAAACATCATTAAACTAGATCTTTTGTTTTTGATTTGATTGAGAGTCTCTGCTGAGCAGCTGAAGTAACATATTGTATGTTTCAATCAATGTGCCTGAATCTGTACATTCTAATGATCATGGAGTTTAAGATGCTGACCTAGTAATTGCAACATCCACAGTTGGAGTCCAGCAGGGGAACTTAGTTGTCTGTCTTTCCCCGACTGCAGATATCTACTGTATGATATTTAATCACCCAAAATATATTTTTTAAACTTTTTACAAATGCCCAGTTGACTGATTACTTTAAGTAGCGGTGTGGTTATTTCACATTATTTGCCTTTGCATTGTAGTGGTATTAGTAAATATGAGATGTAATGTTTAGTATAACTGAATCACGTCTTAATTACTGGGTTTTTATCTCTTGTGTGTTGACAGAAAAAAACAGGTAATTTCTCCATGTTTATTGCCTCAGTAACTAGACAAAGATGCATTAGAGTGCATTATTTTTAAATAACTTATGAGTGAGCAAGGCTTCGCTGTTGCAGACCACTGTTTGCCAGAGAGGAAGTGTTTAATCTCAGCGCAGCTTCTGTCTTGAATTACCCATCATTCCACACAGGAAGTCATCCCTTAGGATTTAGAGCAGCACATTGGCTGTTAATTGTTTCCTGTTGTACAGAAGTGGTATGATTGGGTCATATGGTGCACAGAGCACAGCAGCACGTTCCTTTGGTTTTTTGCTGTGTGTTGTGCATGTGTGTGTGTGTAATTTACCCTTAACCCCCCCCAATGTATGCATTAATTATATAGCAGTCAGTGTATTTGTGAAATGATCCAACCTGTGCCGACTTGCTCTTGTGCTTTCACATTGAGATACAGTGGATGTGTGTATGTTTGTGTATACAAGGTTTGGATCAGGCCTGGATTTTTTATTTTTTTTTGCAATCTTGCAGTTATTATCCATCATGAGCCAATTAAACCATCCCGACATTTACGGAAGATTTGATCATTCAATTATTATAAAATAGTAAAATAGATGTAATGTATAATCTTTACATAATCTACAGCTTTTATCTTTAACCCGAATAATTATTTTGTAATATGTTAACATATGTTGTGTTGTTATTTGTGAAAACACAAATGAGTTTTGTCACATTAGTAAAGTCAAGAGAGGTCAATAGGCTGCACCTGCACTGCCCTGTCCTCCTGTATCGGTTTCCGTCTCTGTTTCAGAATTGTTACACCCTGTGTGTGTGTGTGTGTGTGTGTGTGTGTGTGTGTGTGTGTGTGTGTGTGTGTGTGTGTGTGTGTGTGTGCGTGTGGCCAGCTCCTATGTGATGTGTGCATTTACTTTGTGCTGAAAATGCCAGCTGACTAAAAAGCATAATGCTGTCACTTGAGATTCAGCTGCGTCCATGAAAGGAACAATTGGTACATAATGACTGTAATAATCGCTATGGAAAAAACCCTCCTCTTATGTGCTTCTTAGTGCTATTCACAGGCAGTGCACACATATGCCTGCCCACACACCATTAATGCTAATAGCGGGGATTAGATGTATACTTTGTGTGGCATGTAAATATGTCTGTCATTACTGAGCGGGTGAAAACCTCCAGTTGCGCCGTAATGACATGCTTCGGCTCAGCCAATCAAAGGCTTTTGTTCGGATTGAGTCATCTACATCATCTGACGGAAGTGTGATAAGGAGAGTCTTGGGTGTGTCCCTGCTGTCTTTAGGAGCACTCCAATCTATAGGATTTTTTTTATTTGAGACTTGCTGGTGTGCATTCAATCTGGCTTCTGCTGCACAGGTAGCAGCAAGAGCAGTGTACTATAGATCAAATTCTTGATCATGCTCAGCAGGGAGGGAATGGAACAGAATATTTGCTGCAGAAAAAGTCAGTTTTTGGGCCTGAATGATCAAACCTCTTCTTTTGCTAAACTGTGGCTGTAGGCAGAACACATAGTTTTGGAATTGCTGCATTAGTCCAAGAGTTGAAGTTTTGAATTGAGCCCAATTTCCAAACTTTCCCACCCAACTTTCCCAGAAGATGCTTTGGCTGGCACAGATGCCATCAGATCTGCGATTGTATAAAGCACCGGCCAGCACATGCTGAGTGAAAACAGACACACACACACATGCACACGCACTCACACACACACACAGTTTCAGGCAGTGAGTTTGATCCCACTGATCCACAAACTGTCCCACCTTGACACCCCCTCCTTTTTTCCCCTCCCTTACTCTCCTCCCTCCTTTCTCTCCCCTGCTGTGGGTCTCCTCAGGCGCATGAATGGAAGTCTTTATTCCCGGGAGAACTGGTGGGAAGAACGAGAGAACGAGAAACAGGGATGGGGGGGGGGGCAGAGAGGTAGGCAAGGGAAAGGGGGGGTTAGCTGTGAGAGTGGCTGCAAGATCAACACAGTGCCACAGCTCCTCTTTTTTTCTCCTCTGCCGTTTTTCCCTCCTTTTCTCCGCGTAGCCGTCCCCCCCTTCCTTTTTTAAGTGCAGTGGACACAAAGCCGTGTTAGTATTCATGGTGTTTGTTTGCAGAACCCTGTGTGTGTGTCTGTCTGTGTGTGTATGTGAGTGTGTGTGTGCAGAGAGCTGTCAGAAACACAGATCACAGAGAAGAAGCAGCACTCTGAATGGAGCTGGAGAGAAGCGGGCAGGGGGGAGTAGAGGGGGAGGGAGGGAGGAGAGGAGAGGGGAGGTGGTGGTTCCCACAGGGGGAGAATGGTCAGCACCAGAAAAGAGAAAAGAAGAAGAAGAAAGGAGAGATGAGATGAGGAGGAGGGGGGGGGGGGCAGTGCACGAGGCCACAGGGGCAGAGGGAGACAGCGTGGTGTCAAAGCCAAGGAGAGAGAGAGAGAGAGAGAGAGTGAGAGAGAGAGAGAGAGTGTGAGTGTGTGTGTGAGTGAGAGAGAGGGATCATATCAATCATAAGGTTTCTGAGGGAACTAGTTGTAAACGGGTCCAGGCACCTCTCTTCTTGTTTTTTTGCTGGTCCAATTCTTCCCTCCCTCTCTCTCTCTCTCTGCCGCTCTCATTCTTTCAGTAACACCCCTCCAACCCCCCACCCCTCTCCCTCTCCCTCTCTGACTCGCTCTCTCTCTCTCTTTCTCTTTGTGTGTCTGTCTGGACAGCTGCCCAGTTCCATACACAGGGAAAAATGAAACACTCTAACCACCGGGCGTGCAGCCAAATAAAAGGCTGCGAAAAAACTATTTGAAGGGCAGCGTGTTTGTGTGTGTGTGTGCGTGGAGTGTCTGTGCATGTTTGCCTGTGTACGTTTGTGTGTGTGTGCTGTTGGGGTTGTGAGATTTGGGTGTGCCTGTTTAGGGTGTTCTTTCCCAGTATAATGGTGCAGCCAGGGTGCTCTGTGCGTGTGTATGTGGGTGTGAGGGAGAGGTTCCACTCTGAGGTTCAGTTTATTCAACAGTAGAAAAAAAACTAAAAGGCTGCAGGAGAGGAGAGGGGCAGGACGGGGCATCACATACCTCCCCTCACATCAAAACTGGAAGACAGAGGAGTGAAACGTTTTTCATCCAAATCCAGATTTAAAACACCCTGCTGAGTGCAAATGTTACATCCAGACACACATTTGTCAGTAAATAGATGCTGACTCATTTGCCAAGTGAAGCACTTAGTCACATATTATCCATGACCTCCTCCGTTGTGTTCTGACCTTATCTGATGGTTACATCACCAGTGGAAAGGAATGTGCGGCTCCATATCTGCCTTGATCCTGGTGTTGAGGAGACTTTGTGTAACCGCCTGCGACAAGTCCGTGTTGTAACAGTGCAAGCCCAGAGGAAGACATCCTAGCAATGGTTGTTGACCTAGCTGCAGAGTATACGACCCCGTAACCCCAGAATGCTGCGGCCCTGAGAGCCTCGAGGGAGGGAGAGTGCATCAAATAATTTGAGTACTAAACATGTGTTGGGTTTGTTTTGTGCTGCATGGCCCTTCTCCTTATCTGTATCTGATCTGAGGGGGGCTTGTAGAGGAAGGACAGGGTAGAAAGGGTTTGTGGCCTCACAGCTCTTGTGCTTGTGGGTTTCTCCAGGGTCAGAGTCCATGATAGTGCTGATCCCCTGACCACTGCCCCCTGCTGCAGGCCAGCAGTAGCACAGGGAGATGACAGTCTGCACTCACCACATTGCAAGAACAGGGTGGCATGTGTACAACAGAGAAATGAGTATAGAGCAATATGTTTCTGTGCCATTGCTGCATCTGTTAAGAAACTTAAGAGTGTGTAGTTTTACAGTGGATGATCACAGCAGGACCTCGAATTCTGCGATAAAGGGGGAATTCAAATGTTACATAGAGAAAAACGCTGTACCTGTGTACAAAAGGCAAAGTAACTTACCTGGTAACTGGTTTTAATGTTGTGGCTGATCGTTGTGTATTTGTTTGTGCGAGTATCAGACAGTGAGTGTATTTTCCCTGGAATGTGAGAGGCGTAGAGGAGGGGAGCGGGAGGAGAGGGTGGTAGAGGGAGGAAACTAAGAACAAAAAGCTGAACTGGTGCCAATAACCCAACCTCAACGGGGGGGGGGGGGGGTTGAGCTGCCTATCTCTGTTTTTTCTTCTTCTTTTCTTTTACTCTCCTATCAATTGTAGGAAAGGTGTCTATGCCTCCTCTTTTTATTATCTCTTTGTGGTTGCTGTTCTGTGGTTAGTGGGGAGGATACATTTTACATGTGTGTGTCTGTCTCTAACCACCTCTATCTACCCATCTGTCTCTTTCTCTGTGCCCTCCTTTAACCTGAAACAGGAGGTATTCTAGGACAGGTTAAATGAGAAAGCATGTGTGTATCAGGTTTCTGTCATCTTATCCCTCTGTGGACTCACGTTGTCTCTTCTCTGGTGTCACTACGTGCACACACGTACACACTCACACATACATGCATCTCAGAGCGAGAAGGATAGTGTGCTTCAGAGATAAATGAGACTGTGCACGTGTGTGTAATCACATGCATTTTCTGGCGTTGTTAATCATTTACACTGCTCATTGAATGCTTGTGTGTGTGTTTTCATGTTATTCAGCATTCATGTGTGTGTGTTTTTGTGCATGTTAGTGTGTGCGGCCTGCATCAGACTGATAAATGGCTTCTGCAGCCAGTGTGGAAGTAGAAAACGAGTGTCACTGCCTTGCCACTGATGGGACAGCAAAGAGAGAGAGAGAGGGGAAGAAAAAGGTTGGGTAGCGAGAGAGAGGGATAAAGAGGGATAGAGCAGATAGAAAGTGGATAAAGAAGTGAAGGCAAAACAGGAAATTGGCAGGTTAAACAGTAGGAGATGAAGTCCTTACAAATATGTACCCTGTGATAAGAACTCCATACGTACATTTCATTATTGAGTGTGTATGTGTGTGTGTGTGTGTAGCTGCAAAGACAAAAAGCTAATCACCTGGCAAGCTGCTGATACATGCAGAAAAAATTGATTGCCCGTCTGGTTTCATACATTAGCATTTTCTGCTTTTATGTGTGATGGCAGGATTGTGTAACGCTTTTGAAATGTGTACATCTACGGAATGCACGTACGAGTGTGTGCGCTTGCATTCCTGTGTGTACATGCTGAGAGGCAAGCCTGTGGTTAGGTTACATCTCCCCGCAGCGCGGCAGAACAGTGTCTTGTTGCGTCATACAGAGTCTGTTAATAACAGGCTAAACCACAAAGGCCATCCGCTGCTCTATTTCTCATCTTCCAGCAGTACAGTGATTAAGCTGCAGTGATGCGTTAGGCAGGGTTATGTTGTGAAGGCATATCAAGCTTTTGCATTTTCAGTTCTACATGCAAGTGAACCGGGCACTGAGTGAAGG
The DNA here is from genome assembly GCF_024713975.1 of Paralichthys olivaceus. Lineage (NCBI taxonomy): Eukaryota > Metazoa > Chordata > Actinopteri > Pleuronectiformes > Paralichthyidae > Paralichthys > Paralichthys olivaceus. The sequence goes on along the minus strand of NC_091096.1, from coordinate 13,947,092 downwards.
TCGACCCCGTAATTGTTGCTGTGGCCCTCCACTGGAAAAATGGAGATAGATTTCGCTACAGTTGTCAGGACATATATTGTTTACAGTGTGACAGTGCTAAGTGTGTGCGACCGAGCTGGGCTGCAGCGTTTAAAACTGTGTGCAGTCATACACCCCCGACGCCATCCCCCCAGCTCTCACAGCATGCAACATCCTTGCCACAGGAATTTAATTGCTCTGTAAACAAGCCTTTTGTTTTGTTGCACACTGTTTGCTCATGCACACAAGATGTATTATAAGCTTCAGTCCTGCCGTGAAAAGAGAAGAATGTCATATCAGAGCTCAACAAATCACTGATTTAATGTTGGCTGACAAAAAAAAAGAAACTGCATGCAGACATGGATGCAGTGCTGCATATGTATTATGTCTGTGAAGATAGGCAGGAATAGGGTGTAATGCAGATAAGGAAATAGAGTGGTAGTTGTTTTATGACTGCATTATCATAATATTCATCTATCCATGCAGCTATATAAGCTTGTTTTGTGATTGCGGTACGTATGTAGTAACCAGTCCTTCTTTTTATTTTCTCTTGTCTCCAGACATACGAGCGCCAGTTCAGAATGCCTGAGCAGCGAGAGGGAGGCCTGCTGCAACTACTGGGAGATCACACTCCACCCAAACACCAGCTTCGCAGCTCCCTCCTTCCTGCACACACACTCACACACACACAGCAAACACTCACTCAACAATTCCAGCATACACACCAACACCAGATCAGTCGAGACTGGATCACGTCTACGGCACCTTCTGCGTCCCCGGCAAATCCTGCAGATTCTGAGCCAGCCAGAGAGCTGTCAGGTGCCGGTAGGACCACGTTGCTCGATTCCAACCAACCCTTCTTACGAATGGCGACACAGAGCCCCTCTCCTCAGAGATCACTGACTCCAGACCTGCAGTTGCCAGTGGTTACAGATGCCAGTATTCTCAACCTGACGTCTCTCAGCAGGTGTGGTTCATTTACCTGGTTACTGGGTGTTATCATGTGGTAAACAAGAACACTACACCAAAAATACTGTATGCCTTGCATAGCTGAGGGGGAAAGTTGATATAGAATGGTGATATTTTGTGTTGCAATATAAAGTTTGAGTGTTTTTTAAATGAATTGACCAGCTCCATGATGAAAATGAAAAAAATCTATCTAAAAATAAGCAGCATATTACAAAATATCTCAATGTATAAGACAATATTTAAAATATAATTTAATTAGGCCTCAACTGTCGTGATAAAATCATATCATGAAAGTCCTCTGGTGATAAACCATCCCTTTGTATGGTGCAACACAAACATAGTAAATGTTCATACTGGTTTTGGTGAAACACAAAACATTCTTTCTCCCCACTCATCTCAGTGTTTTCTCTGTGTGCATCTCTCCAGGGGGAGGGGTTTGCAAGAGGTCAGCGAACAGCTCTTTGGGAACATCAAGAGGAAGTACGGCAGGAAAGACTCCCAGAGGATGCTCTGTAACCCCCACAGTGCTGATTCACCATGGGGAAGACAGACAGAGAAGGGGTCGGAGAGCCCAACTAATTCAGAAGAGAGGCAGAAGTACAGGCAGGAGGAGACAGCTGAGCGGTTCCATGAAGAAAGAGAGGAAAGGACAAAAGAGGACAGGGAGCGAGCAATTGCTGGGAGGAAAGGAGATGAAGAAGACAGAGGGATGCACATGCTGACAGAGGAAGGGAAAGGAAGAAAGAGGCGGAGGAGGCCCTCTTTTGACAAGTCATTTTCTGTAGTGGAGCAGACACAACGGCAAGACACTGACTCTGCAGACAAGCACCAGCCGGGGCCCCCAGAACCCAAAGTAGCACATAAGATGGAGACTCACAAAAATGATTCTCGTCTCACAAGTCAAGCTGATGTCAGTGGAGAGAGGGTGGAAAAACCAGAGAGAGTAGATAAAGGCGATAAAAGAGAAAAAGGAGATAGGGCAGACAGGGTGGAAAGAGGAGAGACACTTAAAGGCAGACCTGACCCAGAGTCAGCTCTCAGTGCAAACAGAATGAGAAAGAACCCTGTGGGTCGTCCTAAAATCAGCACAGACATCCTTAAACACAGAGAATCCACTCACAATCTTATCAACAAACCCATTCTTAACACAAACACCAGACTTCCAAGCCCAAATCCCAGCCCCAGCCCCAGGGGTAGCATCAGTCCTAGCCCCAGCCCTAAATACAGAGCTAACATCAGCCCCAGCCCCAGCCCTAGATCCAGGATGGCCCTGAGTCCTAGCCCCAGCCACAGCACCAGCTCAACAGCCAGTTCCAGACCAACCAAGGCCAAGGACAGATGGTCCTACCTGAAAGCTAAAAGCCATGCCAGCCTCACGTCACCCCAGAGAGACAACCGGGGTAGCCCATTGACCCTAACAGACCCACCCTCAGCGTTTCCCATCACGCCCTCTAGCCCCCTTTACACCAACACTGACAGCCTGACCGTCCACACGCCCATCAAGAGGAAACGAGGGCGCCCCAAGAAGCAGCCACTCCTGACAGTGGAGACCATCCATGAGGGCACGTCCACATCTCCTCCAAGTCCACTGGCACAAGAAACATCAGCAGGGCTAAATAGTAGGAAGAAGACGCACACAATGAACACATTAGTGCAAATGGCATCTGCGACCACCAGTGCCAACTCTAACAGTCTGAAACTGAAGCGTGGTAGGGGCCATTGCAGGCCAGTGAATAAGATAAAGCTGGGGAAAATGCAGAGCATCCTGAACGAGATCCTTTCAGGTTCCAGTCAGAATGGCAGTCTGCCTCTGAAGTCATCTTCTGCCCCCGTTACCTCAGCAATGAGCGCCATGGCATCCACCATTGAGGCTCGACTGGGGAAACAGATAAATGTCAGCAAGAGAGGAACCATCTACATCGGTAAGAAGAGAGGGCGAAAACCCAGAGCAGAAACCCAAGGCTCCAACCCTAACAAAACCACTAGGGACAAGCTTCCGCTCTCTGTCTCCACAGCCAGTCTCTATGAGAGCCCTGTAGTGCCTTCCACCACCATGTCTCCCAGCTCCAGTGCTCCATCCATGAGAGCCAGCCACCCGGATACCACCATGCCCAGTTTGCAACCCATCTCAGCCCTGACCTCTAAGCTGCCCACCAGGGGCTTCCTCTCAGGAGGGTGGAAACTCTCTCCTCCACGCCTTCTGGCAAATTCTCCCTCCCACCTGTCAGAGGTGGCATCAGTGAAGGAGGTGACCCTGTCTCCCATCAGTGAGTCCCACAGCGAGGAAACGATTCCCAGTGACAGCGGGATTGGGACAGATAACAACAGCACCTCAGATCAAACAGAGAAGGGTTCCGCCTCAAGACGCAGGTGAAGTGACACTTCTACGATACTTATTTAATTTTACCTTTATATATCGATAAAGGGGGTTGTTTTTAATATGAGTTGCATGTTGTGTTTATACAGGTACTCATTTGATCTGTGTGGGTTTGAGGCTGTGGAGGCAGCAGCTCTGGAAGCATCTAACAGGGGCAGCAGAACACGCTGTGAACGACAAGTTACTGCTGTCGACAACTTCCTGTCACAGCAGGAAAAAAAGCAAAAACATCATCGGCGGAAGAGGAAGTGCCTACAGAGCCGGGATCATCTTCACTTTCTCTCTGAACTGGAGGAGGTAAGAAAGACTTTTATAAATTCTGTGGGTAACGTTTGACCATCATGTGCATGTGGTGTATTTGCCTAAATGTTTCCTCTCTTTCCCTCTAGGTTGTGGTGAAGCTCCAGCAGCTCAGAGTGTCTCACAGACGATACACCTGCTACCCACAGCACCCATATCCCTCCATCTTCCGCCTCAACTTCCATCATTACTACCCAGTTACTTATGACTCCTACCCCTGCGACTCTAGCGCTTACCTCCGCAGGAGTGCCGACCTGAAGGCAAAGAGGAGACGCGGCCGTCCAGCCAAAGTCAGCGAGCCAATCACATCAAAGCTGCCTTTTGTTCAAGGATATAGTTATCCACTGGCAGGGGGAAATTTCTATGCAGCACCGTATGCGATGCCTTATGCACCTCCTCTGAGTCTGGGCTACTATCCCCCTGCTGCCCCATTTTACCTACCCCACCATTCGCTAGGACCTGCACCTCCATCTCCCTTCATGAGGCCTGCTGTCCCCCCTCCCAAGGCTTTCCACTCCAGTGGACACGCCAAGCTTCAGGCAGGGGCCAAGCTTCGCAGCACTAGTGGGCCACTCCAAGGGCCCTCTGTAAGGGGAGAGGGCCTTGGCTCCCTGGGCAGTGGCAGTGCAGGTGGTCTTGCGGGGGTTCGTCTCCATAAGAGGAAACATAAGCACAAACATAAGCACAAAGATGAACCCCTCCTTTCACCGCGAGACCGGCAGGAGTTGGGCGGGCTCTTCAGTGGAGCGAAGACCACTGCACGTCTCAGCATGCTGAGCGACAGGAGGGACTTGTCCAGTCAGGGGTCTGCAAAGCATCTAGAGAAGCAGAGGGGCATCAGTAGAGGCTCAAGCCTGGGCTCCAGCTTAGGGATGTTTGAGTCAGACCAGCTGTCCACACACTCTCTCGTTGACAGCCAGTTACACTCTCGTCAGACTGGACAGCCTATAAACAGCTTCATGAGCAGCTATAGCAGCCAATCGCAGCGATCAGAGTCTGCCTCTGATCTCTTTTTGGGGTCACGGGAGGACGAGTGCGGTGGGAGGAGCAGGAAGACGAGGCTCGCTGTGTTTGGAGATCAGGGCTTAATGTCATTCCAAACTGCCAGGCAGGAGCCGGGACAGATGAACCAGTGCTCCAGTCCCTCCCTTACTGGTAAGAACCTCTTATATCAGGATTCCCTGTTCACTCTGTATTTACAAGGGAGTGCGCTGCCCTTTTGCCATGATCAGAAACCATGACAACAGGAATGTTTTTTTTCTTTGGACAGCGGCAGCATGGTATTGGCTGTGGCATAACTCACTTTGATGAAGTGTTGGAGGTTTGAGGTTAGCCCAAACTGCAATAAGCGCCTGTTGCTTGCTTGTCTTCATCTAACCAGTTCACTTATGGTTAGACTTCCTGTAGCTACTTAACATTTTAATCCACACTTGGTTCACCTATGGAAAAATAATGACATGAATTAGTAGGGGGTGTTTGGGTGATCAACACCCCTGGAACTCATCCCAGATGAGAGAGTCTACACAGTAGTTAAAGCACCAAAAGACACACACACACGGTGTTACGAGCCACGTGTGTACAACTTTAAGCTACCAAGGTTGTAGAACTGGATACGTTGCTTAATCAGAAGGATTTTTCTGCAGCATGCTCACCAAAGTGGTACCTATATACAAATATGCTATGGACTACATTTCTCGGGCTTAAATCAGACAGAGAAGCAGAGTAGACCTAAAGTCTGTCTACCAAGCTAATGTGTATTTTGGTACATTCTGTATTCTGATGTCTTTGAGCACATCTGGCTGGGGATAGAAAGAACATAATGCATGGATGGAGACGACTATAATTCACCAATCTCTCCTTCCTCCCCACCCTCCCTCCCTTCCTCCTCTCCTGCCAATGCCTTTGCCAGAGATATATTATTCACACAGTGTGATTTATTTTCTACAGACATGCCATAAAGGGCCCTTGCCTGTGTTAAAAGAGCTGGCTGGCAGCCAGGGGTTTAATGACTGGGGCCTAGTCCAGTGGCGGGGAGGAGAAGCCAGGGGCTCAGTTAGAATACACCCCACCCCCCCACCACCACCACCACTACCACCCCAGGGGATCCAGGAGGGATGACTCATATGCACAAACTGCCACCTCCCCCTCACCCCTACACCCCGACCCTACTCACACCCCTGCCTTCCATGTTTTCCCTCCAGTGTTGTTCTACCTCTTCTACCTTCAATGTCCTTCCCTATCTCCCCTTGTGCTGCTTCTGCAGTTTTTGCCCTTGCTTTCCTCCTCTCACTCTCTCCCACTATCCCCACATCCGTGCTCAGACATCCCCTTGTTCCGCCACCCCTTCCTCCCCTTCCCCCCTCTATCTCTTTTTCCCTTCTTCCAATTCTCTTTCTGCTTTTTCCCTCGTCTCCCCTCCCCCTCGTTTCCCCATTACCCTCTCTTTTCCCCATTCCCTCTACCCCTCCTCTACCATGACTTACTGCTTCACTTCACAGCTTTAGCCCAATTAAAACATAGAGGCGCGTGCACATAGACATGCATGCCACACAACCATACATATACATATATGCATTCACATACTGACTCTTATACCCAGAGATATATACACACACAGATCAAACAGATCCCCATTCTCACTCTGACAACAGAAGAAAAAATTATATTATCTTAGCCTGCAATAAACTTTATAAATAATTGCTTAATAGAATTACTTTGTTGTGTTTTAAACAGCTTGAGCGTGTGTGTGTGTGTTTCTGTGTGTCACATGTCACATGATTTGTTCAAACACGTGTGCACTTTATGCCGAGAGACACTCCCACTAAATAATATACATTAAGCGTCACTTTATCCAGCATGTGTCCGAAACATGCTCACTTATCCAGCGCAGTGGTAGTGGATCAGTGAACATGTATCTGTGTGTTGTATAGTGACTTCCTATTCCCCAGAGAAGCAGGTCCTCAGTGCTATACAGCCCCTCACACCGCTGAAGGTCACCGGTTTTATGTTCCGTGTATGCAGCTCATAAATTTCTGCTACTTTGTAGTGTGTGTGTGTGTGTGTGTGCACGTGTGTGTGAACTTAATGTGTGCACACTTCTGTTCAGCTCATAAACTACTGCTACTTAGTGCTTGCTGCATTAGACTAATTTGACTGTCTGCCCTGAATACTTGAGCAACAATAGAGTAAGATGTTCCTCTGAGTTAGAAATGAGGGCGGTCAGGCCTCTCTTAATCTTCCCTTACTCTAAGTTCATTAAGAAACACCTCACGACCCACATTATTTCCTCTCAAACATTAACATTATCCATTAAAATAAAACATTGTATTATTATGTATCTGCTATTTGAAGCTTTAGTAACAGAAGTGACATGTTCAAGCCCATTCATGCCATGCTTTGTACTCTCAATATCTTTTCCCGGCTGTCCAGCCCACCATATGTGCTGTATAAAACCAGAGCTGTTTTAGTTTTACACAGTCATCAATGTGTTAGAGTGCTGCAGAAAACTGCTACACTGAGGAAAACGAGATTGGTGATAGTAGAAATGGATAAAAAAGTTCGAGAAAAAGAGACCAAGCAGGCATGTTGTATGCACACCGCTTGGGGACTGGTGGCTGATTGTGCTTTTCCTCCATTTTGGCTGTGGCTCAGTCTGAGCCCAGGGAACAGTGCCCAGACAGAGAGGAGAGGAGGAGGAGGTGGGTGGGGGTTCTAAGAGATGGGAAACAACGAATGACAGAGACGGACCAAGACCAGGAAGAGGTGCCTGAAATAGAGAAGGAAATGAAATGGTGCAGTGTTACCAGTTTAATTGAAAATTAGAGAGCAGCGCACTACCGCCCGCGAAGAGTGGAGAGGAGAAGAGAATGAGAGTGATGGGGAAAAGGAGGAACAGAAAGGATAGAACAGCGTGTAAAGGGCATGCTGCCCAGTTCACCAGTGTGAAGGAAACAATATGGCTCCAGTTTCTTGTGCTCAGCCATTCTGAACTGCCAAATTCATTATTTGTGCATGTTGGGCATGTAAATGTATGCATGTGTGTGTGTTTTTCTATTCGCGCGTGTGTGTGTGTGTGTGTGTGTGGTGTTTTGGCAGCCTGTGCTCCAGATGCAGGGTTGTTATTGTGTGCCGACATATTAAATGGTTAAAGGAGACATTTCTGTGGGTTTCCTGCTAGCAGAATGGGATCTCCTCCTCTCCCCTCACCCCTCTGCTCTCTAGTAGACAATTACAGGATAGGATCTGTTCTCTTGGCTCAGCTGGGCTTTGAAAGGCTTACATGAATATGTCAAAATTAGCAGGAAGCTCTTGAAGCAAAAAGATTCTCTCTCCATGAGCTAAATTGGCGCGACGTCTTTACTTGCTTTTCCAAGGCTGCTCATTTTGACTGACACACTGATTTCTCTTTGTAGACCTTGCTCTGCCATTTATTTACCTTGCGATGTCTCTCCTCACTCATGTTCACTCTCTCCTCTCCCAGGTGTTCCCAGTAAACGGAGGTATAAACGCCGTGAGGTGGAACAGATCCAGAAGGACGTCAGGAGAATGCATTCTTTGAACTTTGAGCATGTGCAGAAGATCCTCCGTGCCAAGCGCCTACAGCGACAAGCTAAAACAGGAAATAATGTCGTCAAGAGACGGCCCGGACGGCCCCGAAAGCAACCCCTTGAGGAATTGGAGCCGACCAGTAGGAGGGAGGAGGATCGGGCTGATGTTCGGAGTTTGGACATGTTGGTGAGCAGGAGAGGTGATGGGAGGACCCTGGGGATGCCTGTTCTGGAGAGGTGTGATGACCTGCCAGGAAGGCAGAGCCACAGGCCAAACATGGCCCCTGAGCCTCTGGAGTTCTCCAACCACGATTCCATCTCAGCAACGATTGAGACGGTGGTCCATCAAGCGCGGTCGGTGGCTCTGCTGGCCAAAGGGACGAAACGCAGAGGCAGGGGCCACAGCAGGGATGAACTATGGGATCCGTCCAGTCAATAGACCTGCAAAAAAGAGCACGGAGAGCAGTTAGCGAAGTCTGTGCTGTTTCAAGCCTATCAGATGCAGTGTTATCTTGATTGTGGGACTCCTCTGTGCACTTTGACTTGTTTCTTCTCTCGGACTTGAGGACTACAGTGGGTCAGCGGAGGAGCAAGAGGTGGGAACACTTCCAGTGCCATCCGTCTGTCCACTTAAACCCACCAGAAGATGAGCCTTTCAAGGATTGATTGGACCTTCATTTACAATGGCACTATATGGTACATTTGATACTGAATCTGATGCTATAAAAGTGTGTGGTACTTATGATAGAGTAGGATATTATGTGATTCTTTATGTATCTGATACAGTGACGTGTATGGTACTTTATGATACTGTATCTGAATTGTGGCTTTAGCCATATATTTACCAGCAAGGGGAGGGGGAATGGTTAATATAAAACTGTGCAGCTCTGCTTATATTTGCCTTTCTGAGGAAGCTTGTCAAAGACGTGGAATAATACAGCAGTAATTAAGCCACCTTACCCTGTTAGCTATCCCTGTTTTTGCTCCCCCTATACCGTGAACCTATACCTTATTTGTTTTCCTGCTCTCTCTGAGAAGTAACTCGTACTTCCTGGCAGCTCCTCACCCCTGGTCCCTGTCCCTGCTTGACTCTCACCACATTTCTTTAGCCCTCCCTGGTGCCTGCTGCTTGACTCCATCTCCCTTTGTCCTCTCGTCTGCTCCCAATCATGTTTTGCATCTCCCATTGCTTGTGCTCCCTCAGCATACCCCCCATCTCATTTGTTTCTCCCTCCCTGCTCAGGCTTGTCCAGGGCAGTGAGATAAAGGCAATATGGTGGATGAGACTGTCCCAGACTGTACATAGAAACAAAGTCCACTGTTGCCTGCCTTGTACAATGGGAAACCAGCTCATAGACATGTACTGGCATACAGTATATCAAATAGAATTGTTGTACCATAGACAATGAAAGTTGTGTATTGTTTTATAACCAAAAACAGACGTGGGTGCGACTCAAGACAAGTTTGTTTTCAGACAGAAGGAACCACATGTATTCATTCATACACTCTTACATTATTTTGTTTATATCCAGGGGGCATTGCATACAGGAGGAATATCAGGTGTGTTTTCGGTAAACCTTAAAATTGGTTTAATGCACTATGAAAAAAACCATACACTTGCATCAATCAAATGCAGCACTTACATGCTTGTTCCAGCCTTATGTTTTGGCCTTCGATGGTGTGGACATCCATTCCAGAGAGCATGCATTATTTTAATCAATTTGTATATGCAGGCTGCGCAGCCAAAAGCGTCAAACCCAAGCCCCGGTCTGAAATGTGATTGGACAGTTCAGCAGAAGTGGGCTCTCAGTCAGTGTTTTGAGAAGCTAATCCCAGTCTTTCTACTTAATATGATTTTCAATCCATAGCCTTGGAAATATTTTTGGAAAGTAAAATCTAGTGTTTAGGTTTAGAAACCAAAGTCTCAGTATTCAGTGTAAGGACGTTTTATTCAAAAATAATCTGAGTTTAACAAACTCTCACCATGTTGGCACCAATGTAAAGCATTCCTTCGTGCACTCTAGAATGTAGCCATCTTGGATTTTTGTGTCAATGTGTTGAACATTTGTTAAACTCTATCTACAGTATATGTGGCTTTGGTTAGTGGTTGGTATTTTCTCAAAAAAGTATTTCAGAATATAAAGCAATGGATCAGTGTTTCTGTCAGAGTTTGGTTTCAGGAGATTTTGCTTTCTTTCGGTGGGGTGGGACTCTCAGTTGCAGCAGTTCAACTTGTGCCTTATGTTTCTTTCTCTCACCAATTTACATTTGACCCAAGAAAAATCAAGTGGCAAAAGACTGCCCCAGAAATTGAACCATATAGATATAGATATAGATATATATATACTCATGATTGTGCATATGACACATGTGTCTTAGTCATCAGAACCCTGCCACTGCCCCTGTCCCTTCACAGCTTTCATAGTCAGCATCCTCTGTCACCGGACACCAAGCTGCTCTCCCAGCTTCCCTCTAGTTTTGTCGTCATCTTAACAGAAGTAAAAGGGCTGGACTGGTGAAGATATTATAATATCACTGTTTTAAATACACATCATGTACTGACCTACATGCAGTGTTGGAAGCAGAAAGGTCCACTGCATCAGATGTGTTGCAATCCAGTGATATTGATTCTACACAGTGTCCCAGATAATTAAAGATCATGTACTCTGCCCAACATACAACCAGTTAAATATGACATATAACTGTTATAGACTTGGCAGAGGAGGGACAGAGGAGGTTGTTATGGACACCACGTTCTCATACATTGTTGTTTGCTATGCATCAGGCCGTGCCTGGCAATGACCTTAAGAGGAATTTCTGTTCTGAGTCCACCCTTAGGCAAAGAGAAATAAGTGGTCTTATTTACTGAATAAAATGAATTCATGTAACAAGAGTTGTGAATAATACCAGTAATAATTTGTAATAAGTTGTGCAGAAAGTGACTATCATTTCATGGAAACTATAGTTACTGCAGCTCTATGCAGTACAGCCTTAACCAGATGTAAAACTACAGTATTGAAGTGTTTGTTGTAAATAGTGTTAGTACGTCCATCCTGCATGGATATCGGTTGGGCTCGGCTATGCTGGGAATGTCTCCTAAAACCACAGTAGACCTCCTCTCTCGATACAGACTGCCCAAGAAAACATGTTGAAATGATGACCCCCAAATTATTTTCCTATTTGACAAATTCTGCTGTACATTGGCATTCTTCAAAATGCCTCCTCACACCTTTGAACAATGTTTGGAGGATGCAAACCCCACTGTAGTGCATTCGACCAAAAATAGGAATCTCCACTGACTTGCAGCTACTTTGCCTGAGGCAAGTTGGGGTAGTGTAGTAACATGAAGAGTAAGCAAGAGGCTTGTGTGTGTGTTTGTGTTTGTGTGTGTGTGTGTAGCGGGGGAGTTCTCAGAGGAAACAGCCAAAAATACACTCGTCCTAACGTAAGTGTGCTTAACCTTGCTCGGCTAGATGACTTTCAGTGGGTCGGCAGTCTGTTGTGATGGAGATGAGGTCTAGCTCTGTGGTCCATGAGGTTTAGAGACTAAACGCTTGGCAGCTTACTCCTCCATACTGTGGTCACTCAGTGGTCTCTGATGTAACAGTTAAAGACCCCAAGGTGTTGTCTGTTCTGTCCGTCTCTCCTTACCAGCCAATGCTCCGGTGCCTTCTAACACTGACAAGTATTGTCCCAATCCAGAGCTTTCACTCCACACAGAGACTGCAGAGGGAATGTGGCTGTGAGAAGGGTTCAAGGTCACTGTTGTTGTGTTGAGCAGCCAATCTGGACCGGCTGCCACAGGAGGCCCCTCAACACTGATGGAAGGATCTTTTCCCTGGTCTTTGGTGTGAGCGTCAAGGGCAGAGCAGCAGTGTTTGATCTTAAACCAGACCCATTCCCTACAGCAACCAGGATGAGATATAACAGCACCAAAATTTTGATCACCCCCCCCCCCCTCCATTCCCTGTGTAGCATGCTGTGATGAGTGTCCTACAAATGGGGTGAGGGGTCACGTGAGACAGAGCCTCATAAATGTACATGTTGTCATCCTCACAGCATATGTTACAGTTCTAAGCTATAATGTTGTTCAAAGCTGAAAGTGCAGACGAAACATTGAGAAAAACCAATAAACGTACTTCTTTAGAGCACAAAGTGAGCTCTTCTAACAGTGTGGGCATATTTTAGTTTGTATACATAGTGTATTTGAACCTTTTCTAGAGTGGGTTTCCTTTATTTGCATGCTCAACTTGATTGTATGCATAAATATTTTAGACAAGCTGAAAGTTGAATTTCAATTGAATTTGGAGCAAGACTTGTACATTGTTTGATATGTTTCTTTTTGTAATGAATTTTTTAATTCATGAAGCATTTTTGTACATTGTATGAATATTAAAAACTGCAAATATTTGACATATAGAGTAAATACTAGATGCGCATGCATATGCATATATCCTTCACAGTATGTATGTGTAAATGTACACATATATTTTGTATTTGCATTTGCTGGCATACAGATATATGTCTTAAGCACATATATACATGCAATATATATGTATATCCATGTCCGCTGGCATGCTTTTGGTCATGTTTATCTTCCATGATCTTGTAGGTTCATTTTTTTGTTTGTTTGTTTTTTTTTATTTCTCTTTCCTGCAGAAAGAAAAGCTCATTCTTTTGCTACCCTTCTGTTGGCTGGCAGCGTTGAGCACTTATTAAGAAGAACTACAGTTGAAGTTGTTCATGTTATCCATTGTGTGAAATAATAAATGACTTTATTGACAGCTGATGGTGGCAACTGTTTTCTTATTGCTAAATTAAACTGGTTCAGATTTAATGAGCCTGAGAAGTTATTTTGTGATAAGAGCCAGTTGGGACTGAACGTTTGTGTGTTTTTATATGTCTGTGTGTGTGCAGCATGCATGTGAACGTGCGTGGGAGCGAGATGACAGGAGGGCTTGCTGCACTGTTGGTGCTGAATGTCAGATGGTCTCAGTGAATGACTACCACTCCACAATGCGTTTGCGTTTCAGTTAAATGCAAGGGAATCCTCTGATCAGATTATGCTACAGCCTCACTCAGTCACTCTCTCACACACACACACACGCACCTACACACTATTACTCTCTTACCTCTTCATTAGCCAAGCCTACATCTCTAAATCCTCCCTGCACTAGCCCATCAGTGTCAGCTCTAGGTGGGCCGGGCTGCAGGCTGCTCTGTTATTGGACGGAGCTGAGTGGGAAGTTCCCCACTATTGGCTGCTGCCAACTAGTAAAATTCTTCTGTTACCATGGTTGCAGGGTGAGCTGCCCAAATGTGTCTCAGTGTATCTAGTGGTGCTGATGGAACCGTTGGCACCATCGGTGTTGTGCTGAAAAATACCCCCCCCCCCCCCGTCAGGGCTGCAGTAGGGCTGCACCCAAATCGCTCTCTACTGATGCCTGCAAATGAGCCCACATGGCGCCCACTCCACCTCCTGTACGAGGAAGAAGACGAGATAGATCCCAAGGTCTGTGACCACGATGAAACAGCACAGCGAGACACATCCTGCATGAAGGATGTACTGATGAGCTCAGAGCTGCACTTTCTCTGAAAAACAGAATCATCAATCTCCTGTGCAATGCGTGGGATTCCTCTGCTCTTTTACTGTTGTATATAGTTTTTAGCCCAAAGCTCAAGGTACAGAGATCATATAGAAACAAATACAAACCCATCTGTGTTGATGTTGATGAAAGATTAAAGGCTGGAATTAACAAACAAGATATTCAGTGATATTATTTGACTCAAAAAAGATCTGTGACATAAATGATATAAATTTTACACAGAAAAAACTTGTAAATATAAAGTGCAGGCACAAAAACAAAAACATTATCCATGACACGTCACTTGGAAATGTTAAGGTAGGATATAATCCACCTGGTCAGTAGGTGGAGGTGCTGGACAATAGAAAGGATTGGTTTGGAAATAGACTTTTCACTCTTTTTTCTCCACAAAAATGTGCAAAATCCTCCAAAATCTTTTTAGTTTTATATAAGTAACAACACTTATATCTCATCTACTGTGACGTACACATCTGCATAGCAGAAATATTTAAGTGCAGCTATAGATATGCAGAGTTAGGCTTTATGTTAACAGGAGATACAGACTGTTGTGGTGAAGAACTGTACTGGGAGAGTGCATGAGGAGGACTGGGCTTTGTGGAATGTCAGGTTTAGGGTTGAGGGTGTTTCTCATTGTAGCACAATAAATATGACATACATATTACATATCAGCTCCAGCTCTTGTCAATTTCACAATTTATAGAACGCTTCTAAACTTATGGCTGAGCTGGTTACTATGTTAAGTTCTGTTGATGTGGATCTGTTGTTTGCACTTACACTAAATACCCACGTGACATTGCTGCCATTTTGACAAAGTGCTGAGTAATTTAGTGGTTTTGCAGGTGAATAATTATTTGTGTTAGGATATGTAAAACTGAGTCACTGGGGAAAAGTAATAGTAATTTGAATTTGCACTTACAGATCAGTTGTGATAAAAGTGGCTCACTCATCCTTTTTTAATGTTGTATTTTGTTGTTGTACCAGTTACAGACAACTCACCTGTGTAAGTCTTTGCTATTTACTCACAGGCCTGTTGCTTAATTTGCTGGAGGATACTTCACTGCTACAGGAAAGAAAGATGAATAAAACCAGCAAATGTCTTTTAAAGGTACAGTGTGTAGAATTTTGTGATATCTAGTGTTGAAATTGCATGTTGCAGCTGAACACCCCTCACCTCACCCTCTCCTTCCAAACATGAAAAAGAACCTGTGGCATTCTTGAGTTGTCATAAAAACTCAAAAGGTGTTTAGTTTGTCCAGTCTGGACTTAAGTAAAAAAACATGGCAGCCTCCTTATAGAGGACCCCCTTGATGTAAATATAAAGTATTTAAATGAAAAGAGGGTAAAGAAAACTACAATTCATACAATTTAGATGAAAGAAACTAGTGAAAACATCATGAGGATTATTCTACATTAAATTTCTGCCAATAGATCCCTTTCACCTAAATCTTACACACTGGACCTTTAAGTCAACCTCCTAAAAGAACTTTCAAAATCTTATCTTAGACAATTCATAATAATTTCACTGGCGCTGTAAATGTGTTCTTCCATTATGCTTATTATGATCTTAAAGTGTGTCATATAAGTGAGTGGGACTGTGGTAATTGTACTTTGTAATTGTTGATTTGTCATCCCAGATTCTGCCATCTTCCTCAAACCTGCATAAATCATCATTTTACCACAACAAATCTCCAAATGGAATTCTGTAAGAAAATAAAGGTTTTGGAATGGGGGGGAATCTGCTTTTTGTTGGTCTCTGATAAAGTACTTTTCATACCAACATATGTCGCACAACGACTTGATGTAAATAATCCTAGTTTGGCTGTGGATGTAGACTGGGGTTAGATCAATTCAAGACAGTAAATACTTTAAGTGTGAGCATGAATGATTGTTTGTCTCTCTGTTGGGCTGCCTCTCGCCCAAAGTCAGCAGCCATGACCCCTGGACTTCATCTTGACCTTTCTGTCAAAAGATACAGCTGCAGATTTTTCTGAAACTCTGTCTATTGTTCCCTTCGTGCACCCCTCATGGTTTAGTGAACACTGTGAATCCTCAGAAGCTCTACATATGCAGCACAGTGTCTACCATGTATGGAATATTTTCCTTAAAATTAAGACAAGATACCTTTTTGAAAGGGCTCAGAATCTCATCCCAAAATTGACTGTTATTATTTTGCTGCTGTTGCTGCTTGAAGTGCTGCAGTGTCCCCTCAGTGCACAGCACAAAAGTGAGACTCTCAGAAGTGACACTGCAACATTTGTGAATCAGTATCATCAGCCACTATTTACAATTTCATCCATGTCTGAGTACTTGAGGATATTTTGAGCTGAGATGCTTTAGAGAATGCTAATGAATATTAGTGACTGTTAGTCACACTCGCACATCCCAAATCACACAGACCACCAACAACAGACAGAGCCATAAATTTACAGCACATAGTCGTCCAGTGAGGGCCAACTAACCAGGAAGCCTGCCGTGTAACCAAGCATCCCCGCAATTTATCTCTGTTGGTGTTTTCAGAGGATGACTATTGCTTGTGTTTATGAAGATGGATAGAGCAGGCAACATCTAAAGACACCCTCCCTCCCTGCTCTCTCTCTCCACGGCCATGATGGGAGACACCATCTGGTGGTGAAATGTGTCAGTGCAGCCTGAGCCCTCATGTCACAGCCCCCAGGACAGACAGCATCACCTGCCTCACTGTGGTCAAAGCAGCTAATGTGGCAGGTACACAAATACAGAAGTAGGATGATGAAATGTTTTTTTTAACGATTTGAATAATAAATAAACTGAACTATGACCTCAAACTGTCAAACCTGCACAGCCCAGTGCTCTATTCATGGATCTACTTGGAAGATCAGTGCAAGAATTACTGTGTTCGTGTGTGTGTGTGTGTGTGTGTGTGTGTGTGTGTGTGTGTGTGTGTGTGTGTCACAAAGAGAGAGAGAGAGAGTGAGAGAGAAAACACCAGAGATATGACAGAATGTGTTCTGCATGGAGCCAGCCACTGTTGCCACGGTGACAGTGTGACTCATGGCAGTTTGTGTTGGATTTGTTGCAGTGCCCCTGTTTTCTGTGCGAGTGTATAATCTGAGTGTGTATGAGCATGTGTGAAAAGGATCATGCTTGCACATATGTAAATTCTTTCATATATAGAAACATATTTGCGTGCTGGTAAGATGGGGGGGGGGGGAGTAATTGTCCACCTCTCTCCTTGGTCACAGTTAGAGCCTTTGTTAGCATATTGGCTCTGCCTGAATCTTATTAATGATGCCAACACTTAGGTAATGTGCCTTTTTGATGAGAGTAGGCCACTTAATCTTTCTATTCAGGCTCACACACACACACACACACACACACACACACACTCTCTCTCTCTCTCTCTCTCTCACACAGCCTCCCCCTCAATCCTCCTAATAAGATGTCTCTCTGTCTCCTGTAATTTGGCAGACGAGTCTATTATATGATACAGTCATATTTTATTAATGAACACCCCGTAGCGAACACATACACTCCTTAGTGGATGAGATTATGTGATGCACAGGGAGCATGTCTCTGTGTTAAAAATGATTCCATCTCCTCGGGTTGGTTTTCATCTGCACCGTTTGTCTACTGCGTTGTTAGGATTGGGCTGGGAGGCAGAGAGCCACATGCGTTTCTGCTGAAGTTGGCACTGTTCCTCCACACTTCATTACACTTCCATCAGCTCTGTGATCGCATGGAACAGTGCATTTCCAAAAGGCCGAAAACAGCAGAATAAAGGACAACGTTCAATTATTGAGCAAAACATTTTGTGGAAGTATTCTTCTTGTCTCTCTCCCTCTTTCTCTCTCTCTTCCTCAGCGTTGTGCAGATAATTCATACCATATGTTTCAGCCGTGCCAAGCTCTGTGGTGGAGAGCACTCCTCCAAAACTCATTTGCTCAAATGCTATTTTTTTGAAATTATATATTACCCAACAGATTCACTTTTGTTTTTGCATATCTGTAGTTAAATGATATAGTTTATTTTGTAGCTATTATTGTGCAACATTGCTATGAGTCTGCAGCTGTGTTTTGGCCTCAATGGTACTTTGATCTAAATGCTAACATGCTCACATATTATTAAGATTAAGAAGGTACAGAATGTTCACCATGTTAGCATGATAACAATGTGTACTTAGTGGTAAACACAAATCTGCTAATAAAATGTTGATCAGGTTATTGTATTTCATTTTGAAGGGTACATGATGTTTTCCAAAATGTTATTTATTATTGGCTGTCAAACATTTCACTCAAAACCACAAAT
This sequence comes from Paralichthys olivaceus, assembly GCF_024713975.1. Lineage (NCBI taxonomy): Eukaryota > Metazoa > Chordata > Actinopteri > Pleuronectiformes > Paralichthyidae > Paralichthys > Paralichthys olivaceus. The sequence goes on along the minus strand of NC_091096.1, from coordinate 13,928,991 downwards.
AATAGCCTTGTGTTATTTGTGTAAAAAGTCAATGATTCCCTGACCAGTGCACCAGAGGCATTAGGATTCATCCTCTGGGCACCATGAATACCTTCAGTAACTTTGATAGAAATCCTGCAGTTGCTTAGATACACCAGTCTGGTCCGAGCAGTGGACTGGCAGGCTGAGAGATATCGAAGGTCCCTGGAGCAACGCCTGCAGCATGGGCTGTGTAAACACAACACTGGAAATAAGTCCAGGACAATATTGTCTGATATGTTGCACTATTCATATGTGTGTGTACGAGTGTGTGTCAAACGGTCAAACAGAGCATCACTTCCCCTGTTGTCTAGTTGGAACTGATGAGTGATTTAAGTTCTTCATTAGACTGTTGTGCTCATTCTCTTCTCCTGTGGCTTGTTTTCATTGGGCCGACGAGAATTTTTTAAAATCTAATTGTTGTACTGCCAGGAAACAGAGCAGCGGCAAAGATAACAAGATATTTATTGCAACACCTGTACATTTCTTGCACGTGATGTCATTCAACACATAAACAAACACATGCACATGTGTGTTAGGTGTCCACGTAATGAAGAAGAACTGTCAGGTTGTCATGCAGAGGTTGACAATGTGTGACAGTCAAGAGTTACATGCTGGGAACAAACGTCTGATTAGAGCCGCTGGACTGGAACTGAGTGGCTGCTCATTAGACACGTGACAGTGTTTGGTTATGAAGCAACATATAGAAATGCTGTCAGGCATTAGACAGAAACACCTGTGCAGACACCTAAGTATATCAACAGACCGGTGTGTGTGTGTGTGTAAGAAAGAGAGAGAGAAAGAAAACAAGAGGAAAAAAAAGAGCCACTTCTGATGTTTGCCCAATGATTTATGTGATGAGAAAAATCACCTGCAACACATAAATTCACGATCATGTTATTAATCTTTGTGATAAATGCTCAGTGTTTGAAAATAATGAATATTAACAGCCCTTATTTGCACCAATCATTAATTATGTGACATGGTGCTGAGGAAGGAAAAAGAAAGAACTGGTGTCTGGCAGCACAGTTCAACATTTGCTCCTGCAGAACTGGGTCATGTTGTGTTTTTGGGGTCAAGACGTCGTAGACAATGCTTGAGAGCCACAGCAGTGGGTACAGTCTGACCCGTGCCGCACCTCCAAGTGGAACCAGTGCTGGTTTTTTTATTTCTCTCCATCCATTTCAGCCCCAGCCCTCACATTACATAACTACACCCTTATTTTTTTTCCATGCCCTTCACCTCTTTCTGACTGACACAAGAGAGGAAACACAGATCCAAACAAGGCCGTGATAATAACTCGCTCCTCTCTCCTGATCGGTCCATTTGTCGCCCACCATCTCTCCATTTTCTGCCTTCTTCTGCTTTCTGTTGCACCAAAACTCGGTCTCTCTCCCTCTCTCCCTCTCTTCCCCTTGCTCTTTATTTTTCTCTCTCCCTTTCTGCCCTGCCACAAGTTGGTTCACTTTTGCACCCAATGTGGTATGCTGGCTTTCCATTAGTTCATTTCCCTTGCTTTGAGAATGCGCTTGGATGTGTGTGTGTGTGTGTGTGTGTGTGTGTGTGTGTGTGTGTGTGTGTGTGTGTGTGTGTGTGCGCGCGCATGCATGTCCCCAGAGTCTCAGAACAGTATTATTGTAAACATATCATTTGATGGGGAGAGTGGTTCAGGTTGTTGGCTGGCTGCCCTGCTTTCATTTGGAGCAGAGCTGCCAACATCTGGACTGTGTCAACACTCACTGACAGTGTTTGTGTGCGTGTGTGTGCGTGTGTGTGCGTGTGTGTGTGCACATTGAGGTCCCTGCCTCAGCCCCAGAGCTGTCAGCCATTGGATGGGGAACAGATTTGCTCAGATTAATCAAAGGTGTAGCATTAATAAAAGGGAGCCCTATTCCTCCATGCCTCCAGGCGGCCATTTTAAGAGCCTGGGAGAGGAGCTTTGCATCCTCCAGGATGAGCTGCAGTCACACGCAGGTCCATACACACAGCCTGGGATGGGCTTTAAGCTGAAATAGTTACATTCTAACAGTTAACGTGAACATTTAAAAAGGTGAAAATGACCTCTCACTTGTTTGCGGTCATGCATCGGTTCACACACTCATGTAACACTGCATTGTTCTCTTTGGACGGGACGCTTTATTTGATACTGTACGAACTGCAGGAGAAACCCAGATGAGAATCTGTGGCCACCCTGGAAGAAAAACCCACAAATCCAGCAGAGACGCATAAAATATGTTATTCATATGATGAAAAATGTGCAGCAGCCTCCTTCATTAATTTATTTAAACCCAGGTCAGGACGTGCAGCCACCTCAGATGCAGAACTCACTAAACCTGCAGAGACACATACCACACTCACACACATAGCATTTCAGTGGTGAGTGGGACTAAAAGAGAAGGAAAAGAACAGAACTGACCTCATTAATTTATGTAAACTGAGAGCAGACGCATTGGAGTTATTGCGGTATACACACACACACACACACAGAGTGATGATATGAACGTTGAAAGAGAGATAGATCAAAACCGCTGCAGGGTTGTATGTGTGTGAGTGTGTTGTGAGAGAGTGGGAGAAATAGCTGCAAAGACATAAAGTGAAGAAATCATATTAACTATAGACAAGGTATTTTAACATTTGCCGCATATGCCTCTTACAGTTGTGTCATGTGTTATTTGTGCAAAGCCAGGGCTTGAGTTTCCTTCCTTTTGTGGTTGAGTAACTACATCTTAAACACACGCATACACACACATGCGCACACATCATACAAGTTTATAATCTTGTGGTTTTTCAAACCCTGAGTAAATTCTGTGCTTTCTGCAAAACATTCAATCCCCCATTCTCTGTTCTGAACTTTATTCTCTGACACCAGTTTCTGTGTTTTTGTTTTAAGCTTTTGTGCATGTGTGTGTGCATGACTGCTTAATGCATATGTGTAAATGTGCATGCATGAATACAGACTGCTGTGAGAGCAGCCAATAATCCCCCCCTTCAGCTGAGGCTATGGAATCTCTGTTCAGCCCTCTCTCTCTCTCAGAGTCCCCCAGCCGTTGGGACTGTTGGCTCTGGCAGCCCATCTGATGCGGCTTCACTGGGCTAAAGATATTTGGGTGTAGCGAGCGCTCGTGTTATTGCTGAGCTCTGGGCAGAGCTGGATCGAGATGTATTTGGGTTGGCTTTCTGGGGGATGAAGCCTGTTTGCCTACCGGGCCGAAGACTCTGCAGGGGGGCCTGCCTAATCTGCTGCACCATCCGACAGCTTAATTAGTGGTTCACTGCTGCACCCACATACAGTCTGCACACACACACACACATTTCCTCTCTTCACACACAAGCATACACACTGGGGCATAGCTCGTTAGTCTAATAAAGAGCCATTAGAAGGTTAAATGTGGGTCTCATTATAGATTAGTCGTTTACTACCATGCATATTAAAGTCTCTTGTGTGATTCTGATAACTGCTCATATTGCTGCGAAAGTGAAGGCCACAGCAGCACGGGTGAATTGTTAATTTACCATGCCATAGCCTGGGATTTGGCCTGTCTCCTGCTGAGAGCATAAACACCATGAGAAATGGATAAAGTCCCCTCCAGTCAGTGACTGAGGGCTTAAATGTCATTACACGATGGTGTCTTTATGTTGTGGGTGCACGCTACACACTGTAAATTGTTTGAGATGATTTTGACGAGCAGTGATCCAAGGGGCTTAAAGAGGAAGAGGCTTGAGGAGGATAAGCTGTGTGTAGAGGAGGTCTAGATTAGCTGGAATGGATTTGGAAGCCCTCATGGAAGCTTGGACTAAACGCTGCATTGAAATGTCAGAGATAATAATTTTACTAGTCTTGTTCCGGAAGATCCTCCACCTAATACCTCTGCCATTTCATTTGAGAGCAGAGCAGTGGACTTCCATCAACGCAAGAAAGGAAGGAGAGCGAAAGACAGAAGAAGAGAGAGAGAGAGAGAGTGTTTTGGCGTGCAACAGAAATACATATATGTTCTCTTTCCATTCTTCATCAGCCTCTATCTGATCCAACCAGCTCTCTTGTCTTTACTTGGACCCTAATAACATTATTCTCTTGGTCACGGCCACATGAAAAACAGATGAGCGTGAGCCATAAAGGGGGAAAGTCAGTTTTCAAAAAAGGAATTAAAATATTGGAGCTGCCAATGTTTTGACTTAGAGGATAAAGCCTCCAGGCAACTAGGGTTGGAGGGAGCGGCTGCAAGAAGCTGTGAGAATGTCAAACAGCAGATGGCTTTACTGACTCAAGACATGGATTAACCATCTGAAGCCTTGTTTCAGGAGTTACAGCCCAGGACTGTCCTACAATGTGAAACAATGTGTTTGCTGTGCATCAATTTGAGAGATTCCCTTCAGAGATGGAGTGCAGAGCTGAAAATGAGCTGAAAGCCTCGCCGACATCTTCACTTCTCCGTCTCTGTATTTCAGCTACATGCATGAAAAAGTAAGACAGAAAAGTCATAATTTATGGCTTCTATTCTTAGTTGTTTGTTAAGTCATTTGTAGGAATATCTGTGACAGTGAATTGTCATTTTGATGTTCTCAGACATAAAAGAAACAATTCCAAATTGATTTGGAAATGCCAAAAATCGGTTTGATGTGTAATGGGTGATTTTTTGTTAGTATATGTATATGTTTGTGTGTGTGTCAGTAATTTGCTGTCAGTGACACTTGGTCTCTTCGCTCACAGGGTAAGTTGCTAATTTATTATCTCTCAAACAGATGTCACATTATGCCTCAAACATTCACACACATCTGCCCATATGTGCCTGAATCAGTCGTCAGTGAATCTTAATCAACGAGAGTTGACGCCTCCAACTGACATTCATCTCTACCATTCACAGGAGAATCTTTATAAAAGCATTTAATGGGACTTATGTTGTTTATCTGCAGGAACATGTTGCATTTCTCCAGATTTATTTATGCACATAGAACTGAACCTTACAGAGGGGAGCCTTTGAATAAATGTGCAACATCATTTTACTTCATAACAGAGCATATCAGTGGAGTCCCCAGTCTTCTGCACCCTAGTGGTAGCTGCTGTAAAGCCCCACAATGCTCTGCTCCATCTTTAAAAAAAAAGAAGATATAAGCCCATATGGACAGAGCTGCATGGAAAAACACATTAATTTATGTTATACATTTACAGCCATCAGAACAGGAAGACATCTATGTGTTATTGAATGTAACAGGTCATTATTTCAATCACAAAATTGATTTTTTATGTTGAGAAACCGAGTTTGTCACAGCCGCCAACATATTGTCAGAAACTGCTACGATCCTATGTTTACAGTGCACCCCTAACTTGAAGTGTGTGTGCGTGTGTGTGTGCGTGTCATGAAGAGTTGGTTTGGCAGAGGGCCATGCAGCTGGAAGCCATCATAGAACCAATTACTTTCTGTCTTTTGCTCTCCCTCGCTCTCCCTCTTTCTTCCCTTCACCCTCTCTGTCGTTCCCTTTATCGTTCCCTTCTGCTCCCATTTTCCATGTCTGTCTGATTTTAATTCTGGCCGGCTTGTCTCTCTTTGTGAACTAAGAATTGCAAAGCTTCAAAGTTTTAACCCCTTCACTCACATCCCCCTCGCACATCACCACCAAACTTACCTCCGTCAACCTTTCCCTGCTCATCTCCAGCCCCCTCTTTCATCCAGACGTACTCCACCCCTCCTTATCATCCTCTTAAATAACCTAGTGTGTGTGTGTGTGTGTGTGTGTGTGTGTGTGTGTGTGTACTTCTCATTTTTCTTAGCACCACAAACCTATTGATTCAGATGTGAAATGTTTGTAAGGCTGCACGTCCTGCCAACACCACTAACAGACCAATTTACAGTAACATGTTTGAGCTGCACCTCATGCCATGCGTGAAGGGCAGCAGGAGTGTAAACAATGATCACAGGTCGTGTACTGACTGAATGTGTCACCAGACAGAGAGAGAGAAAGAGAGAGAGAGGCAGTGAAGGATGGAGGAAGTGAGAGTTAACAGTATAAACAAATGAGGACTGTAATGAGGATAAAGCACCGCAGTGAACAAGTGAGCCTTTGTCTTCACTTATACCTGCTCTCACCCTCTTGCTGTGTGTATGTGTGTCTCTCTCGCTCTCTCTCTCTCACACACACACACACACACACACACACACACACACACACACACACACACACACACACACACACACACACACACACACACACACACACACACAAATGGCTGTATCATGTTTGGGTTTCTGGGAAGTGCAGTTTATTGAATGTAAAAGAGGAGAAACAGAATCCAGCGCTTAATTCAAAGAGAGCGAGTTGGACACTTAATGATGTTTTTCAAGTGGCTGTACCAAAGAGAGTTTTTTTGTCTCCATTTTAACAACCACTTGTGAAAAAACGAACAGAGAAGTGAATAAAAATGAATGACATTAGAATTATTGTTATTGTTTCGGGTAGAAAAGTGAGTCAGTAACCAGTTTTAAGAAAAACACATTAGCAGCTTGATTTGTTATCAGCACAGCTTCAGACAGTCTGGTCACAGCACCACAGAGCCCCGGGGAACAACACCCAGGGAGCCTGCACAGCCCTCCAGGCCCAGCCAGAGCGCACAGAGCCGGGCAGACACCCAGGAACCCCGGACAGCTCCACTGCCTGAGCCAGGGTTCACACACCCTGGCCACAGCACCAAAGTGTCCTTGGGCATGATACTGAGCCCCGACTATGATGGCCATGTATGAGTGATTGAGAATGTATGAATCTCTGTTTGAATGGGTGAAAAACGATACTGCGAAGTACTTTGGTCATCAAGCTATAAAAACACTGTATATATATATATATATATATATATATATATATATATATATATATATAAAGGCCATTTACATACCTGCTGCATAAAATGTCTGCACATGAGGCCATAAACTTTAGGTAAATACAAATGTAGTTTCCATTGCTTTCTCACAACAAGAAAAGACTTTTATTTTATCAAGGCCAATCCGCAAATTCATTAAGAAATAGCTGAAGCTAAAGCTCGGATGAATGTATTTTGGTTTTAAAACCAGGTATCATAAATTTGGAAAGGTTCAACATTAATGTAAAGCACATGTGATTTGTAGTAAATGCACATTGGCATTGGTTTGGTACTTTAAACTGAATATAGGTCAGGAACTGTTTGAATCCTATGCAAATGATAAAATATGAAGGATTAGATTTTTTTATATATGAAGGTGATTATGGTTTACTTAAGATATGGGAGGTTATCAAAACATTTGTGGGAGCATCAACTGGCGTGCAGACATTTCTTGTGTTCTTCTACGCAAAGGAGGATTCGACCATTTTTCGCCATTTATGTCGGCAAAGAGTAAAAATGCAGTGAATGTAGAAGCTACTCAGAAATAGTTGTTGTGAGGGCACACGCATGCACACACACACACACACACACACACACAGTCTGAGTCTGTGATCCCCATGGTTTCACATCTTTCCGGTGGTGTGTGTACTTTGGGAAGAGCCTCATCTACAATTTAATGCTTTGAAATCACATTAACAGCTCCCATGTTACCTAATTATTTCAAATAAATCATGTTTTTGAACTCTTTAATCCTTAATACCACTGATATCAGTGAAGAATAACTGCAACACCCATTATTTTACATGGGATGTTACATGTATGACAATACGTCAACATTTAGTCTCTGACTAGAATAAATCTGAATATTCAGCCAAGAGCCAAGAAAGAAGCTTTTTAATCTTGATTTAATAACCAGTATTTAGCATTGTCCCTTTAGTATTATGGTGTTTTCCTGCTTCCTCGGATTCTATTAAAGAGTAACTCACCAGACTGAAAAGCTTCCCACTCAGCAGCGATGTTGCGTTGTTGAAGAGTGTGGCCATGATTTTTTTAAGCAAGGTGAGAAGTTAAAATCTCTGCAGTTCATTAAAAAGATTATTTTCATATGTGTGAATGTGAGAGTCTATGTATGTTAGCCAAAGAGTTCCCTGTTACAGATTTAAAGAAATGTGACACCTCTGTACACCACACATGGGTGGGTTGGTAACGGAACTTATTGCCAGGTTATTTTAATCCTCATTTAATGTTTATATGATAACAAATTGTGCTAAAAACAACCAGACACAGTTCTTACTTTTGTTTCTGCTCTGTAATAAAATCCCTTCAGCTGAAATACTGGCAGCACTCGCTTTTTTTCAGACAGACACTCACAAATGAAAGTGACAGCACTTTATAGCTAAAGACTGAGAATACAAATCAGACAAATATCATACAAAGAATGTCTCACTGTGTTAAAAGAGGCCGCTCATTCTGAAAAAGGGGCAAATAGTAACAAGTAACACACTCATAACTAACACACACATGGATGGAGATGTGGCCGGGCGTCAGGCCAGATGCTCAGAGAGAAGGAAACTCACATTCTTGTGACGGGGAGTCATCAAGTATCAGGTTCCACAGACTCTGGCAGAGCCCCCCTCACCACCCATCGCACACACACACACACACACACACACACACACACACACACAGAGAGAGAGAGAGAGCACACTGCTGCCTCCTTCTCCTTGTGTGTACATCAGGGTGGGTTGGCTGCATGAAATCACTGAAACTGCTGCCTCTTCTAATTTAGTCAGATCTGCCTCTGGAGATGCATGTGAGCAGAAGTGTCTGATGTTGAAGGCAGTTGGGTCTGATTTGTTTTATTTTGCGAGCGTATCTAAGAGAGAACCTCCACAGTCTGTGGTTGAGAAGCTGCTGGGGCCAAAGCAACTGGTTGGTTCGATCCAGTGCGAGGCCCTCAGGTCAAACAACAATGGACGAGAGGGGGGTGATGAAGGGACACAGCTGATGTGCAATTTTGGATCATTCCACAAGATGTCAGCATCAACCTTCCCTTCTTGAGGCCACTGAGGTGGCTGCTGATCAACATTTCTGTTTTCTCTGTACATGCTCCCCTCTGTCACTCAATCAGTTGGTTTAGTCCACGTTTTTGCTTGACCTCTTTGTAGTTTTTATTCTTCTATTTGTGTTTTACTCTGTTATTTCGTGTTTTTATCTTAATGTTTGTTTTCCACAGGACCTCGTAACTTTGGTTTTGAAAGGTGCTTTATAAATAAAATCTACTTACTTACTTACTTATCTAATTACCAAATTCCAGTTCTACATTTTACCTAATTTATTAAGAAAATATTATTAGGTGTAATTTTAAATAACATATTTGAAGTACTTATTTTAATATTTATTAAGCTACTTCTAGTTGTGCATGTTCATAACTACAACAATATGCCACCAGATAGCATCAAATGTATGATTTCTGTTTACATTGATATCTAAATATGATTTTTTTTAAACCCCATTCTGCATGTCTTTGGACTGTGAGAGGAAACTACAGCATCTGGAGAAGAAGATGAAACCGTCACACAGGACGACCCCGTCCAAGCTGGGATTCAAACCGGGAACCTTCTTGTTATGAGGAGACCTCTATAGTTATTGCATGAAATGTATTAATGCAATAGAATATTAGCTAATGAATCCTAACCAGTTAAAAATCTGCTTATGAGGAACAAGTCTCAAAGAAGACGTGGTGTGATCCGTCTGGGCACAAACGTTTCACCATTGGTTCTTTGTCTGTTATCTAAAGGTTAAAAATATCTCTCTGACCTCCCCATTCTTTTTCCTCCCACCATCAGTGATGACTAGATGTCTGCTGCAGGAATCAATTCTACTCATCAGCTCTGTAACTACGGCCGAGTACAGTAATTGTGTGTAATGATCATATAAACACTAAAGGAACCAACACACCCATCTAAGTATGTGTGTGTTTGTGTATGCATGTGTCTGCTGTTTATGATATCGTGATGTGGATCTCATGTGATAATGATCATTTAGGTCAACACATTTTTTTCAAGATTTTTAAACTTTGCACGTGTGGTCTGTTGTTCTTCGATGACAAAAACAAAACAGAGCAGAGGAAAAACACAAGCTTCCTTGTGCTCCTCCCAGAGCCATGAAACCGTGTTGATATTACTCATCATGACCCGACATCAGTTTAACTAAGATTTAGGTGAAAGTGATTTATTTGCAAAAAGTCTCAACAGAGCATGTTTATTGTGAGTTGCTAGTTTTTCACTGACGCTTTTGTAAAATGTTCTTCCTGTTGGTTTTAAATGCACTTATTTTAAGTCTGTTTATCAAAGGGCTTCTTAGCTCTGTTGGCTGGTTAGGAACCCCACACATTTCAACACAGAGGTCATTCAGCTGAGCACCTCTGTCCACAACAGTGCTGCAGCTGATGATTATTTATATCACTGATTAATTGATAGATTATTTTAATTTAATCGATAAATAGACCGCTAAACACAATTACAGTGTGTTATTGATCAATGAGATAAAGATAGATAGATAGATAGATAGATAGATAGATAGATAGATAGATAGATAGATAGATAGATAGATAGATAGATAGATAGATAGATAGATAGATCAAGACAACATAAGCAGAGAAACTGCATGTCTTTTTAAATTATTTTTATATAAATATATATATATATATATATATATTCTTTAGGCCAGTTATTGATCGGACAGGCTTGAAAGGGGGAGAGAAAGCAGGGATGATACGCAGCAAAGGGCAGTCAAATTGAAACCAAACCTCTGGCCACTGCAAAAGACTCAAGTCCCAGTACTGGCTCAGTTATTGGCTGCCCCACACTTGCAGTCTTAATTGCTACCTTGCAGCATTTGATCCCTCATGCAGCCCCCTCTGGAGGCCCAGAAGTCTTTTTTACAACCTTTTTAACATGTGCAGTCGTTCTCCCCAGGACCCATTAACAGACTTTAATGTTTGCAATCAGAGATGTTCCTCTTCACGTTTACTTCTTATAGCAGGAACATGAACATGTCCAAGGAGACATTAACCTCAGGGTCTGGCAGCGACACAGATATCTGGAGTGCACAGCCTCTCAAATGTTGACTGTTGGACAGCGATCAGGGGCAGATCAGGTCATCCACTCTTGAGTTTGACACAGATGCTTCAGATACTGCATCATGTCATTCAACAAACACCTGCAGCTTTCGTCTGTCTGACAGCATCTTCAGTTCATTTGTGCTTCTAAACATAGGGGGACATAGGGGAGAATGTTTTTGATTGTGTGATGGTGTGATTAGAGAGACATGCCTGCAAGAGACATATTGCTGAATTCCAGTGATTCTTCCAGGAGGAGGGGTTATTTCAGTGGCCTGTTGCTATAAAAGCCTTCGTTGGAAGCTGCTGTTGTACAGCTTGAGAAAAGCTGGCAAGCCATTCATGCCTGGATCACACTGCTCAAAGGTAGGAGTATTTGCAACTGTTTGTCAAGATCCAGCAGGACTGTAAACCACTGTCAAACCTGAGTAAATATGTGTCTATCTGAGAAAATATTTAAAGATTATATGTCAAGCTAGGTCTATCTTTGTATGGTCTTTATTTGATTAATGGATGATTTATTAAAAATAAGTGAAGTGAAATTGTAGTTAAGTAATTCATCTTTGTATAAATAATAATTAATATCAAATGGTTTCTATGTTTTAATCTTTAAAGCCAACATTAACAGGTACAGAGGAAGAGTATTTGCAGCAAAGTGACATGCAACATCTTTCTTTCTGTACTTTCAGGATATTCAGAAGAATATCAACTGCTCCACCTCCACTGATCTGTCCACCAGCTCTCCGGTCAATAGCCTCACTGTACGTCACTGCTCACAGTGCAGACACACAGTATTTTTTTTTTTTTTGTCTCCCACACCATACATGTGTGACGACACCATCAAGTGTCTAATGCTAATGTCATGTTGCTACAGCAACTGGCAATGGGGAATGATATAGCTGAACAGCTACATTCGCTATATACAATATACTGTATACTGTGCTCCAAGATGTGGTTAGCTGATTTTAATTTTAAATAACTTTTTTAAATAAATTAGATTTATTTTTATTCCTTTTATTGCTTTTATGTACCTTAATATTTTATGTCTATTTGTTATTTTATTTATTCTATCCTCAATTAAATTTTTTATGTTTGTTTTAATCTGTATCTCATGTTTATCTTTACACTTTCCACATAGTTTCGCAGTACAACTTGCATGTTACCTCATGCTTTGTGCAGCGCATTGTGCTTCCATCTGGAATTCAATGAGCTATGTACATGAAGCTTTGCTTGCTTGTTTGCTCTGCTTTAGGCCTGTGAGTGACCTGTGAACAAACTGCCTTAACACAAGCCAAAGATAATGAATTTCTTTACAGCAATTCAAGTATCTAATGGATTTCTAACTGTATCAATAACTCCAGGAACTTCAGCCACTGATGTTGCAGGACAACACCCAGGAGGACATGAAGGAGAAGGAGCCAGAGCAGCCTGGAGGGCCCACTGGGCTGCAGAAGGCCAGGGCCCGATTCCTCAAGGGAGTCTCCTACTTCGCTGGAGACATGGAGTTGTTTGGGAAATGGATGGAAAGTAAGTAATCACTAAAGGCTGGCTAAAAAAACAAAACATCCACTGATTATTTCAGTGTCCATGGCTCCGCTTGTCTCTGTGGTTCTTCTCACAGTCTTCAACGATGTACAACTTTTGCCCACTGTCAAATAAATGTGTCTTCTTTGCAACTCTTGGAAAATCAGCCCTTTACTCTCTGCGTTCTCTTTCAGAACAGTTCATCCTGCTGCAGCTGCTGGACTGGGTTCTTCGCGGAGCTGCCCAAGTGATGTTCGTTAACAACCCTCTGAGTGGCCTCATCATTTTTGCCGGCCTCATCCTGCAGAACTACTGGTGGGCCCTCAACGGCTTTGTGGGCACACTTTTTGCAACCATTTCTGCCCTCATCCTGAAACAGAACAGGTTTGAACACTCAATAATTTACAGCCTCCACAGCATGGATGTCATCACCTTGTGAGTTTGTGTGTGGCACCAGGAACACAAAAACATGGGGTGACAATAGATATGGATGACTGAGAAATGACTACGCTATGCAACCGGAATAAAATGTATCTATTCAAACTACTTCCTACTTTTAGGGGTGCAATAGCTTCTGGACTGTATGGGTACAACGGTATCCTGGTGGGTCTGCTGATGGCTGTGTTCTCCAATGCAGGAGACTGGTACTGGTGGCTTCTGCTGCCCAACATCTTCATGTCCATGATGTGGTAAGCATATATAGACTGAGCAATAATGAGAATAAAAGTGCAAACATTGAGAAACTGAACTAGGCCACATAAATGTCTAAAATGATTGATTTACTGTAGTCTGACCTTAAGGGCCAACAGGTCTAAGCAATCGAAAGAAAAATAGTTAATGTTCTCTTAGATAAAGATTTGATATCATATTACAAAAATAATAAGAGGAAGAACCGTGCAGAATGAATTTTGAATGTGACCCAATCACAAGCAAAACAAATGTTTAAATCTAACCCTGCTGATGTTGTGTGATTGTGTTTCAGCCCGATAGTGTCCAGCGCTATTGCGTCTATTCACAGTCGCTGGGATCTGCCTGTGTTCACACTGCCCTTCAACATCCTGGTGTGTCTGCACATGGTCGCCACCGGTCACTACAACCACCACTTCCCCCAAGTCCTCATTCAGCCTCGCTCAGAGCTGCCCAACATCACCTGGTCGGAAATAGATCTACCCAAGGTCAGTGCCAGGCCAGGGTTGATTCTATATGTTCTGTGGGGGGCATTGTACAATACCTTTTAAAAGTGTTGCTTGGTGTTCTCAGTTGCTCTGACTAATGGATCCTAGCTCAGATATAATAATGTTCAACCTTTCTGTCTGTATCTCTTCAGCTGTTCATGTCAGTCCCTGTGGGAATAGGCCAAGTTTACGGCTGTGACAACCCTTGGACGGGAGGAATCTTCATAATCTCGCTCTTCATCTCTTCCCCCATCACTTGTGCTCATGCCATCCTGGGATCTGCAGTGGGCATGGTTTCAGGTGAGACCACACATTGCCTCGACAAGTGGGTTGTTGACAAGGGTGTTGAAAATTGAACACTTCTAAATGTGATTCTGTCCCACCTCAATAAACGGTGCTTCCGATTTCTGCTTCCTGTATGCTGATAGAATGAATTAAAGTCTCAATATGTTCCAATTCCACAGAGACCCAAAGATAAAATAACCAGGGGGTTATTATTTATTAAAAGAATCCAAAGATAAATTAAGTGAATCTCTGACAGGATGGATGTGTTTTGTTTTTGCAGGTCTGGCTCTGTCTGCTCCTTTTGGGGATATTTACTTTGGCCTCTGGGGTTACAACTGTGTGTTAGCCTGCATCGCTATTGGAGGAATGTTTTATGCCCTCACCTGGCAGGTGCACCTGCTCGCCATCACGTGTGGTGAGTAGAAACCAGGAAGATAAAACCACAATCTGAAAATGCATCAACAGGACGATCACATGACATGAAATCATGTCCATGAAACCATTTGTAATCTATGATCACACCCACCACAACGTGTCACCTCATGGTATCTCTCTCCTTCTCCACTGCAGCTTTTTTCTGTGCATATCTCGGATCGGCTATTGCCAACATAATGTCCAGGGTGAGTACTCATTGTCTCTCACTGTATTTAAATATATCAGCACATTATAAACTAATAATCGTAACATGACGTATTTGTCATCTACAGTTTGGTCTGCCAGCCTGCACCTGGCCTTTCTGTCTCTCTGCCCTGACTTTCCTCCACCTGACCACGGGAACCAGTAGGATCTTCAAACTCCCACTGGCCAAAGTCATGTATCCCGAGAAGAACCTGGTGTGGTTCTGGAAGATGAAGAAGGAGGAGAAAATGAAGAAGGCTGAGGCAGAGAGGGAAGAGGCGGAGAAGCAGCAGAAAGCCATCGAGGAGGAACTGATACTAAATGAGAAAGAGCAACTGAGGCTTGAGCTCGAAAGAGCGGAGGAAGGGAACGTACAAAACGATGCATCAGAGGTTAAAAATGAAGAGACAAACGTGGAAGAACAAAGAACCCAACGAGACAATGAAGAAGTCGGACACAACGACCAAATCGAGATCTCTCTTCCTGATAATGTCTAATACTTTATTCTACAATTATAAAACTATATTGAATGTATATTTTTATTAAATAAATATTTTCTAATAACTTGTTTTTCCATGTTGGTTTGTTCAGAATTGCCTGAATTTGAAGAGAAATATGAAATGATTGCAAATATTCAGTGAAATCTGTCACCTGTTCTAATTCTTCTTCTGAGGAATCTGAGAAATATAAATATGAATATATTTTTTGTTGCACAAACATGCACAGGACAAATCAACAATAAAGATTTCCCCTTGATTATTTATAATAAAATATATAAATAAGATTATATTGTGTGGTTAAATTTACAAAACATACTGATGTTAAACATACACTATACTTCCTGCTATATCATGTTACTGTAAAATGACATGAATTATAACAGAGGAAAAAACTGTTTGAAGTGTATACAGGACTTCAGGCAAATGGTGCCTGCAACATTCCAGCAACATTCCATCTCTTAATGAAGCGTATGGATAATGGTTTGGAGGATTGTGTGTGAAGTTATTTGTGTCAAGAGTCAAGCATGTGGCAGCTGACTATAATGTCAAAATGTAGTTAGTTGAATACATGGTTACATAAGGTGCAAACCCCGGTTATTTTGGGAGCACATTACAGTTTGGGTTAAAATGTGCACGTACAGACCTTTGTTGACATGGTAACCAGAGCATAAGTTGTGAAGTGGTCATGAATAAAGAGTTTTGACAGAATAAGACAGTTTCAGAAAGTGTTATGCTGACTCATCTGACCCAACCTCCTCCTAATACAGACGAGTTCCAAGTTTGCCAACATAATGACGAGCCGGAACATTCAGGTGGCTAAACTGCTTTGGTAGCCAAGCACAAGACTGTAGTGAACTCTTGTGATCAAGGAAGATTTGACTTTTGACAATTAGGATGTCAGTCAGCTCTGTTTGTCTTTCAGTTCAATATAGCATGATGGAAAATATATTGACAGATTTCCAGTTTCAAATACAATAATCAACTTAGCAGCATAGCATTCATTCTAAGGGCGTGTATGACTGGGTTAATAAAGTGCCAAGTGTGAACAGCTCTCGCCTCAAGCCCACAATTAACATCACTCTATTTTCTTTTACATGACACCCCCATTGAGCTAATGTTTAGTTTCTTTTTCCCACACATTTGCAATGACTGTATCCATTCCTTGCTATCGTTAACAATAACGCTGATTAATATCTTATTTTATTTTAGCTTTCAGTTTATTTGCATGGGTGAACAACTAGAGCACATATGGTCTGCAATGACCATGACAACGTGTGATCAAAACCTAACAATTAAAAATGTTTCAACTCTGATCTAATTAATGAATGTGGGCTTTAGAAAATATTTTAGTATGGTAGACAAGCTGAAACTTTACTTTTATATTCCCGAAACTGTAAAACTATGGAGACAGAACATTTTACAAGACAAATCTTTCTAGAAGCTCACAGGGCCTTCTTCCTCAATCATGTGAGAGCATAAAGAAGATCAGATAACTCTGCCCATATCAGCTCGAAGCTTTCCTGCCATTTGTTTGGAGAACTAAATCACTGTGAACACACTGGACATGCTGACAGAGTGCTGTACATTTTGACCTCATACAACCAACAAAATAATAATATCTTTCTTTAACTCATTTATGGCTCCTACAAGGGTGATCTGGGTGGGGTTTGGGGGGATGAAGAGGGTGAGTCTTCATTGGTGGTTGTTGATGGGGGGGGTCATGGTATGGGCTGTTTTCTGTTTTGACTTCCTCCTGTTTTGACTCTTTTCTTTAGTCTTTGGCAGAGGGAACAGGTTGGTGACGCACATGCAGCTGAAAGCCATGAGTTCAGTGACAACAATCTGTTGAATGTCTCGCCTCCTCTTCCGACTGGTGCATGTTGTATTCTCCCTGCCATGTCAGAGACTCTATCTTTGGGAAAAACATAATATTTTAGTGCTTTTACTGCACATGCTTTTCTTTCACAGCAAAGTCGCCTGCAAAGTTTCATACTCAGCCGTTTCCTTTTACTTTTGGATTTATTTGAAGTTCATACCCTTGTCTGTGAGGATAAGAAGTAATGCCGGCCATTAATGTCGATCCAATATCCTGCAGTAGTGGAGCAAATCTGTTCTCATGATTTTGTTCTTAGTTTTCCCTCTTGCAGTTGTCCACGGCTGTTTTCTGGTCAGTACAAGAGTACAGAGGCGAAGGAACGAGGTGTATTCCATGAAAGGTGACTGTAACATTTCCATTTTTCTCCCTCTCTGGTGGCAATTTAGATAAATAGCTGCCATGGCCGCCACAATAAAATTTCATGGGGGCTCAACATCCACTTTTTTTTTTAGAATGACTTAGGCTGCAAGTGTGACGTATTTGATGCTTTTATCCAAAGATGCACGTTTGTTATAATTTTTTTTAACTAAGCTGCAGTTTCTCTATGTGTTTCTATAGGACACACGAGGTCAGTTGAAAGTTTGAGAGGAAAGCTCTAATAGTGCAGCACAGCAGTGTTATCAGAGGACTGGCAATGTAATGTGGATGTGGTCTTATCCTAACATCTCGGTAGCGTGCACGTTATCAGAAAATCCAAGAACCTCCCGAGAAGTCTTATCAGACAGACTGGGGAGGAGCCACCAAAACTAAAAACTGATGATTAAAACTGGAAGTTTGCCAATTTAGATTGGATTGTGTGATGACCTGAATAGCAACTTTAAACGGGCACAAATGGCAAATTCAATTCTTTGCTAATTTCAATCCTATTATACCACTTCACATGTTAAGTACCATAGCAAGACACTGGTGAACTTTAAACACTAGATCAGAGAGCAGAATACACTGAAATCCAGAAATGAAATGTGTGTTCTTGAATCCGGTCAGTTGTCAGCCTTGTGAAAGAGCTTGTGTGTGTGTGCGAATGTGAACACGGCTCCAGAGGAGGATATCAGAGGACATTTAGTTTTTGGTGAACAATCCCTTCAAACTCTGCAGGCACAGTTGTCAGAGAATCAACAATCACGAACTTGGCCTAAACTACTGGTCTAAAGTCACCATTGGATGGCAGCAGGGGGGAATGAGAGGTTGCTGACCAGATACACACAAGTAGCTCATGTTTGCATGAAGCCTTCAACAAGCAGGCCTTTCCGTCTCTTTTATTGTCACCTTATCACCCCGCTCACCTGAGCCTCACATTTCCTCATTCAGACTTTCACACAATTCTTTGCGTGTCGCTTTCGATCTCACCCGAATCACAAATGGATAGTTCAATCTGATTTCAGCTGAGGTGACACTGCTGATACTGACAGCCTGACCTCTCTGATTAGCAGGATTACATGTTTCAAATAGTTCTTGTGCTTCTAGGAAGGACCGTGATAATAGAATGACAGAGAGGTCAAGTGGCACGTGGCACACGGGCCAACGTGCGCTTTAAGCATCCTCATAGCATCAGGGTACTGACCTGAGACACATGTGACCTGACAATCACCCTCAATCAGAGGCTCAGCATGTGCAAGGTTCTTTTGTCAGACAAATTCTGAAGTAATGCAATGTGGCCTGATACGGTCATCTTATCATTTCTCTACCAATGTCTGCTGTCTCATATCCTTTGTTTATACTTTGACCAGTGACCTTAAAACCTTAGACATAGCTGCTGATTACATTAATTTCAAGGTGGCGTTATTGATTTTGCCTCCTGATGATAGCATTCTCCAACAAATTGACCTTAATCTGCTGTCTTTGCAGTCACTGGTCATGTCTGCAAAGACATACAAATGCTGAGCAAAGAAATGAAGTATTATTATTAAGTATCATAGAACAAAGTAAGAATACATTTTTTCAGTAAGAGAGGATGGGACATTTTATGTTTTATAACAAATAATTGGAATATGAATTGGAATTAATTTACATATTTTAGGTTTTATTACATTTTTTTTTCTTTCTTTGGAATTTTACATGTGAACCTTTGATGAGCACAAAAATGAAAAATGTCTCATTAAAGTTTAGAGTGAGTCATCTACAATATTGGTGGATATATATATTGTATGATTTTGTGAATATTTGTCATATTATATATATTGATTCCATATTTGCTGTTATACTTAAGGTGCCTGTTTAATATCTGGCTTGGGATAACAGATGATAGTTAGTCTCACTGGTATTTCTGTCTTATTCAGTTGTCTTTTCTTTTGAATCAACATGGTCCACGTCAAATAAACGTATAAAATAAATGTTATTCTCTGAAAGGGAATGCTTAACGTGTCAACAATTAATTATGTAAAAACACAACACCTATGTTGACACTTAAGCAAATATTGAATACTGCCACACTTTTACTCAGATAAAATTTTGAATGCATGACTTACTTTTACTTGAAGTATAATTCCATTGCAGCACAGACAATTTTATTTAAGTAAAAGATTTAAGTACCTTTTCCATCTATGGTAGCAGGACCCACCAATACTCTTGTATAGAGTACCTACCGGCATCTGTAGATTCAGAACATACATGTAGTTATGTAAATGTTGGAGTCATGTGACAGGTTATGTTAAGTACATCTGTGATTCAAAGTTACACATGGAATGTCTATGGAATGAGGACACGCCATAGCAGTCACCTCATCTCTTATGCAATACATATGACTGTAACATAAAGAACATCTATCCACATTCCCATCTAACTGTGCTTTGTTGCAGAACCACTGCTGACCTTCAAAATATACATGCTTTTGTGTCGTACCAGATCACCCGATTTAATTGTGCAACACACACACACACAGTTACGTAGAAATGTGTCTATCTATCTATAGTAATGAAGTAATGAAGTATATTGAAGTACTGAAGTGTCATGTTCAGCATGTTTACCATTTTGGTTTAACTATTTTAGCATGCAATAACATTTGCCGATTAACACAAAACAAAAGCTCGGCTGATGTAAAGTGAAATTTTGGAGCCAGAAGAAAAGTCAGAAGAGTTTTTACTGACAATTGTCTATAGTTGTTGACACATTTGACTCAAAACCACAAATATTAACCTTGTGGTGGGGGAAGAGAAAAGTCAACTAATCACCAATGTCAATCCAGCTAATAGTATTTTGGTTAATATTTTATATTTCTCTCTTTATGTCTGATTGACAATCCCACATGCCATCCTCAGACCCATGCCTCTACCGTGGCTAAAAACTGCTGAGTAATGTCTCACCAACTAACCAAATGTTCCAAATATTATTACGTTTTTTATGATATTTTTATGTATCAGTCCCAGGATCAGTCATCAAGATCCCATGCTTTTACATGTATCAGTGAAAATGTAAAGAAATGTCCTATCTCACAAAGTGATTACAAAAACCCTGTGTGTAATCCTATAGACAACCAAAGGGCGAAAAATACTCCTTGATGGATGTACACTCAGAGAAGTCAAATGTTCATTTCTGTGAGAGATAAAATGAATGAGAGATTTAATTGAAGATAAAACCTTAAGTTAGACTATTGTCAGTTAAAGTAAAATCCTACATTTTAAAATTAAAATGTGGGTTCTGTTCAATTCGATTCGATTTGTATAACGTCACATCACAAAACACAATATCTCACTGGTGAGGTCCAGACCTTACAACTATTGAAAAAAGTGACAGTTCCCACAATGAACAAGCTCTTGGCAACAGCGAAGAGAAAACAATCCATTTTCTTTTACACAGACGTGCAAGTGCAATTACTCTGTGTTATTGCTAAACGTGTTTCAAATGTTACTTGAAAACAAAGATTGAAACTGTTCTGACTCCTCCACCCACAGGCATTGTCTCTTTGCTCTGCAGATTTATGAGTTTACTACTGAGGAATCTCCAAAGAAGATTATGATAACTGAGCTCAAGATGCAAGACAGAAAATGTGTCTGACTTGTCACTTTGAACAGATGAAGCAAAAATAATGGGCTTTGCAAACACAGCAGGAATTGGCTGCATACACACTCAGGTGCTACATATCTTCTCATCATGACTGTTGGATTGACAAAGTGTACCAACAGCTACCATGACATCTGGGCCTCTGGCAGAATGAGTCATCGTGTCATTCAAATGTTTCGTTTTTTAAAGCAACATAAACATAAACATTAACACCATTGTCTCCCAAAGATGGGTTCTGTGTTTTTGGGTAGTTCTCAGTAAGTTCTATAAACAGGATCTTTCTATCTGAGATCTATCTTTCTGAGATCTAGCTGAACTCAACCTAACATCCACAGTCAGGTGTCAAAGGGTCACACGAAGCTGGTTATCAACTCGTTAAGTCAACCCAGGTTATTCTTATCAAGATGTGAGTATGCGCACGAAAGGGGCGGGGTTTACTGCATATGATCAATCACTGACATGAACAAGTTTGACTGACAGCAAAGCCTTATATTTCACAACAAGGATCAAACTATTATATTAAAAAAATAGGAGGAGAACATACACATTGTCCAGACTAAAAGAAACACAGTTACAGCTGCTGAATGCAAGAAACACATCTCTGATTGTGTGAATGTGTTACGGAGCCACAGGTGACATTTAGGGAAAAATATATTACGTGACCACGATATAATGGAAAGGAGATAAATAACTCAGGGCCAAGTAATATGGATCTGTTCTTTACCAACAAGACATGTGGAGGTGAAGTGAAGAATGGAGAGAGATGAAATGTTTCACTTAAGGACATGATGTAGCCTCTATAATGAGCATTAGTTTGACACACTGTCTGAACTGACTGAGGTCACTTTGTGGTGGAAACGTTACATGCGAACGTGACAGTCACAAGGTAAATCTGCCAGCTGGATGTATTATATGTATATGACATGTTTGGTCTGTAGATTTGTAAATGTTTTGGCAAAAATAGCCATGACAAAAGAAAAGACCCAGAACAAATGCTGAAAATCAAAGCAAACGCTTGCTAAATTCTAAATAGCATCTGAGATTTGAAACTGTGCGAGGAATATCACAGAAGCTCACGAGTGAGTCTCATGAGCGTCTGAAGATGACTCCCTCACCAGCGGATTCATCTCTGTATCTGGGCAACAATATGATGTGAATCCTAACAAGATAAAACGAATGATCATCATTCAAGGCAAAGACACTGACACTGTTGAAACGTTGGACAAAAACCAATTGTTCTGGGCCCATGTAGCATCTGTGTCTGGGTCTCATACAGCTTGTTCATTCATTATACTCAGTTTGGATTATTTCTTTTCTTTTTCTCAATATAAAGCCCTCTGTTGTCTTTATACCTTGTGCACTTGGGTTGATTGGCCAGGAAAGAAAGAATGAGAGTGAAAATACTGCCTGTATGATGTTTTCCAGCTGTGCGGCGCTTGGCCAGAACACAAAGCACAAAACAGACTTCCTTAAACACATACTAAATAACACACACACACACACACACACACACACACACACACACACACACACACACACACACACACACACACACACACACACACACACACACACACACACACACACTAGTTTGCCACAGTGGACTGGATTAAAATGCACAAAACCCTGCAGTTGCATAAAGTAAAAAAATCTCTTTTCTAGCTGGACAAGTGGTTTTATTTTGTTTTACAGACATGAAGTTGAAGCTTCAGGCTTTTAAACAATATAATTCCAAATAACATCTCCAGAGTACAAGTCAAACATGTAAAGGATTTTATATCTATGCAGTATCTCAGACTATCAACAACATGAATGAGAGCAAATGAGCAAGTTTCCAGAAGAGCAAGAAAGGCATCTAGTGGTACAACCGAGACACATCATGAAACAATTCACTGCACAAGAAAATGCATGCACACAAGCTGCATTGTGTTTAGACAGCATCCTCGCAGAATTGCTTTTATTTTTCAGAACCAAAAAAGTCACTAAAAGTCACTAAAAATATTTTGCAGGCACCTTAACCTGGACACATGGACTCGCACTCAAGCATTTATTTCAGATGACAAATTAAA
The DNA here is from genome assembly GCF_024713975.1 of Paralichthys olivaceus. Lineage (NCBI taxonomy): Eukaryota > Metazoa > Chordata > Actinopteri > Pleuronectiformes > Paralichthyidae > Paralichthys > Paralichthys olivaceus. The sequence goes on along the minus strand of NC_091096.1, from coordinate 13,905,960 downwards.
AATCATAGGAATTTAAATTTGCGTCAATCAGTTTCAGAAAACAAAGACAAGTCAATTTAACTAAAATGACCCTAAACATACCTGGTGTTTCTTAAAAAGATCCATAAATTAGTCTCTTAGTAACAACGAAAATGTTACTGTGAGAAAACTGAATCCTTGATACGCTCCCTGATACGGATCTGCACCAGGATTGGATTCTTTTCCTGACCCATCCTTTCACAAAGTATTTTGTGTGAAATGCTGCTAACTTTAACAGACAAACTGACAAACACAGATAAAAAAAACATAGAACCATATAAGTATAACCACAAAACCAATTAAGTATAGAACCAAAACAAAAAGTCCAACATTTTCATAAAACAACTTTATTAATATTTTGTCCACATAAAGAGCAACACATTTTTAAAAGCATCTGCAGCATTTCTTCTCAGTGCAAGAACGAATAGAATCTGATCAGCTTTACTGTAACTGTGGTCGTCTAATCTAATACTATTCTCTAATCGCTGAAACCAAGACTTCGACTGAACCTCGTACCTGATCAGTAAGAATGGGATCTAAAACTCCACTCTCTGAAAACCTCCTTCAACATGGATCAATTACTTTCTGACAAAAAATATGGCAGTAAAATCAGTTTTACATCCCATTAATAAAGCTGAACTGATTCCTGGATTTTGAAGAATTATATGAGCGCTTAAAGGCATATTTTTGAATTCCAATCACACAGACTTTGACTGACTGGAAGGAGTGAGTCGATGGATATACTGTCAGAAAATGCAGACCTAAACCACAGAAGAATTCTATAGGTAAAGTCTAATTTAGACTTTACCTAATGCCCCCTACCCCCCTACTGTTAACCTGGGGAGTCAGTTGACAGGCAGGTGCCTCCTACAGTATAGTGTTGCGATGCCTTCTAATTATAAGCTTCATTATAATCGATAGGAGTCACTAAGGGGCAGAGATAAGCACCTGGTCCCACACTGGTTTACCACCCATGCACAGGGTCAGGGAGGTTTTGTCTTCCTGCCACATAAATGACACGTCAAAGCTTTGATAGTAATATGACAACTAGAAACAAACCTCATGAATCAAAATGTCTGAAAAACAATAGACAACAAAAAATCAACAGATCTATTTGAGGTCAGTTATCCTGAATAATATGACATTGATGAAGAGAATAACTACCGACTTAAATAAAGCTCAGAATGAGTGTACAACTGTCATTAAATAACATCTTGGAGCAAATGGTGGGGAAACTCCTAACTACACTCTCTTAATAAATAGCTATAGGCTTCTCTTCATTCTGGTTAACATTGGAGAAAATCTTGATCAATTGCATTTTCATTTGGCTGATGAGCTGGACACCCAATATAGATCAATCTTCTATATCTATACACTGTGTATCTTCAATATGCATAGCCCTTAAAACACCAACATTCTTCAGCCAAGGACCTCCACCTGGTGGTTGAAATCAGGAAATACTGTACAGTAAAAAGTATCTGACCAAGACTCTTGCTCAATTCTAGGAATACGTGACCCTTTTACACTATATACACACACGACAGAAAGCAAATCTCAAAACGTTAAAAGTTTGAAGGTTTAAAAGGGTACATCCAAAAATCGCAGGGAAAAGGGTTTGTGGAGGGGTTGAGCATATTTACATTAAAAGATTACAAGCACACAAGTTAAAGGAGTCTACACAGTGACTGCACTGCACACGAAAAAAGCTAATAACATACAAGTCGAAGATGAGAGATAAACTGTGCTCAAGACTGATAGGAAGGAAGGAAACTAAGGGAAAGTAAAAGAAAGAAAGAGAGAAGAGAAAAAAGAGAAAGAAAGAAAGAAAGATTTGGCTCCATTGTAAGCTGCCAGCCCTCACCTAAGACACATTGGTTGTCGATTCAAACCTTTGCTGCAGTGCGCCATCTGCTGTACACAGTGGGAAGGTTTTGTCAGTACATTCGAGTGATGCTGCAACAAGTTTGGTGCTTCAAGCTACCAATCAATCAATCTTCAAGCCAAACCATGACTAAAATAGTAAATGTTTCAACATGGTTGATTCAAGAATACTGACTTCTCATCGAGGGATCTCTGACTGCATCTACATACATCCCACCATTGAGAGAAAATCCAGGACCGATTGAGTTTACAGACATAAAATGGTATCAGTGACATTCTTCATGTTCGCTCTTTCTGAAGTGCCCACTATACAGCTCATGGAGTGAAGTGCCTGAAAGAAAGCTGAGCCAAAGACGTTTAAGTGAAGAGTGATTGTCTGCTCAGGCATAAGGATTACATGAGCGCTGCAGTGGAGGGGTTTGGTCGACAGCATAAAGTATGAGGAGTGAGTGTGTTGGCATCTGATAACCTCCTGTTAAACACACAATCAGAGCAACCCTGAGCTAAAAAATACAACTTACAGGACCAGAGAACCAGACACCTTGTCCGGCCGGGTCGAGGACAACCTCTGGCTTTGTTTAGTTCTCTGGCCTGGATAAAGGGAGTCAGGAGACAGTCCTACAGGAGTGCAAACACTGCTGTTGTATTGACTACATGCTCCAGTTATCTGTAAGTGTGGCTGAGACCTGATGGAGTGCCTGTATTAGAGCCATTTTTGGAGTATAGGTAGATTCTTGTCCATCCAGCGCTGATTTAGCCTGATTGTTTCCAAAGCTTCCTGTACGCTTCTCATCTGAGAGCCACGCTCCTTCAGGCCAGAGAAGAAACTCTGAACCTGCACCACACACAAAAGCACATTCAGATGTTTGCCAGAGAAAAGCAGTCATCAATAAAGCAACAGAAGCGTTCTATGAACTCTTCACATCTCCTACAAGCAAGTGCACAGAGCCTCAAATACATTATTTATGTATCCTGCAGAGAAAACAGTGAAAACATACCTGGTCAAGGTGCGCTTGTGTAGAGAACTGGAAGGTGGCAGATTTGACGATTGTCTGGATGGCAAAGGAGCCCACAGAAAACCTACAACCAAAAACACAATGATGCTGATTTTATTTAATCTTTTCATGTTCATTTGAGATAATCCTTAAATGTATTCACAGTAATAAGACATATGAAGCTGAAAAGGGGCCACTCACTTTTCTATGAGTCGGTCCCAGTTCTCTTGTACAAAATCCCAGACAAACAAGTGGCCAGCGAAGCCTTTAACCATGGTGTTGATGACCAATGGCAACTCCTGTGTCTGGATGATGTTCCCGCTCAGACCTGCTTTAAGGATCCTAAACAGACCAGAAACCTGCTCTGTTCAAATCCTCCTCAGTGCATCAACAACACTCACTTCATGATCATCACTTCCACACAGGATCTCAATAGATTATTTACCAAACTCTTCAAAGATTTTCCTGGTCCTAATTCTTTAACGAACTCCAATTACACCAATAAATTGCTCATGCTAATGTATCGGCCGATATCAGCTTATTGCAGACTTTGTATTTGTGAATATATCATTGAATAAGCTATTTAAGTATTAAAAGTACAGAAATGCAAAAGCGGTGAAGTCAATTCTGGCTGTTTTGAAAATGGATTTACTTTGAAATTTGTTTCACAAACACAGAGACATACGCTCACGCTTACCACACTAACTGCCGTATATTCTGAGTGGATGCCAGCCCCTGTAGCATTTTTCTCTTGTCTGCATCGAAGGTGGCGTGTCCATACATTTGAAGCAAAGTTTCCCAACCTTCATCTGACTGAGCAGCCACAGTGAACACAACTTGCTGCAGATCACCTGGTATACTACAGAAATACATACAGGAGGAAGAAATATGCAAACATATTCATTTTTACTTCGACAACTCAAAAGGTAATTTCTATCTGTAAATATGTGTCCTACACTGCTCACCCTGTTGCCACCATGACCCTGACCAGGTAAAATTAGGTAACGTTTTTTTGTGTGCTTTCACGTACCGTAAAGTCCCATTGGACTCGACATGCTGTTTGAACAGGGCTTTAGCTTGCTGAATGCATTTTTTTTCATTCAGACTACACGCCATCTGCAGAAGGGCTGAGCGCAGCTCCTGTTTGGACACACTCTCCTCCTCTCCCCATGTTTGTTTGTCCATCAGAGACCCAAAATTGTGCAAAATATAATTCTGGAATTGTGTAAGAGAAACAATATGGACATTAATATTAGTACACACACACTTACCTCAACTAATTAGCTCTATTTTCATATTGGCACACTTTGTGAGAAACAGTGGTGCAAAAGTGTTTTTCTGTGGAGGTATTTTCCTTCACTACACCAGTTCGGTATCTTGGTGTCTGCCGAGGAAGAAGAGGCTCAGAAGAGGGTGTGGTGTCACCGAGCTATAAACTGTAATTTTGGTCCTAAGAATGAATGTGTTTTGCACAATCTGCACCCTGATGTCACATCATAATTTGTCCACTTTCAGGGATATCACACACATACAAACCTTCATACGGGCCACAAGAGCTTCCTCCTGTCTTTTGTCCAGCAGCCTGTGGATACTTTCGAGCTGTAACAAGGCTTCCATCACAGGAGTAGTCTCTGTTTCATTTGACATGTAGTTCAACAGAGTGAGGACTTGATGGAAGGATACCCTTCCCAGTCTGTTGAAAATACAGGAAAGTGACTGAGGAGCGAGGTGGAGAGCAAAGAACTCGACAATACTCCTCCACTTGTGTTTTTTTTGAAAGAAATAACATTGACAATTTCTGAATGGTCCCTCTTACCTGGAGAGAGCAAAGATGTTGTGTATGAGCGCGGCACGGTCTTCATGTGTAAGAACACTGACGTTGTTGGACAAAGCATCTTTAAGAGCAGCCCAGCCTTCATTACCGTAGTGCACGATGTAGAAGCCTGAGTTCCTGTAGTTCAACTTCAGCCACTTTACACTTTCTGGCAGCTTAAAAGTGCCTGAAATCAGAAAACAAAGACACATTTAGCTTTTGACATGACTGGCAGACCTAAGATTGAGAAACTTAATCAAGCTGAACAACACTTTTTGTTTTACCTGTCTTTGTCTTCAGATTAAAAACTTGTCTGCACTCAGGGGCAAAACTACAGCTGTCGTTTACGTACGTCACCGGTATATTCCACAGGCTAAAGAGAGTAAACAGTATATTTATGGTTGTGGTATCGTTCTATGATCTGTTGTGTAAGTGTGTGGTAACGTTACACACCTGGAAGTATGAGTGGCATTGTCAGATGTGAGGAGGAAGTGCTCTTGTGTGAGGGTCACTTGATCTCCCTTGCGGCTTACAGTGACCAATGGGAAGCCTTTCTGTGAGGTCCATGAGCTCATCATCTCTGATACATTCTGGTGCTGTGTTGACACCTGCGGATAGGAAGAGGAAATACAGTGTATGCTGTTTTTATTTTCTGAAGCAAAAATGGGATATCCTAAAACTGTTTACACAGTTCACAGATTCCATCCAAACCACATCTTCTGACCAACAACCCAAACCCCAACCCTCTGTGAATTTGAATTAGCCTTTAGGCCTTACCATACGGCCCCAAAGCAAGTGTCTTTGTCAGTTTCAGACCAATGAAAGTTGTCATTTTCCCATCCAAAGCCTGCTAAGTTTAAAGCAAATGCACTTGCCCCATGGGCATTTTGGTCTTAAGATAAGGTGTGGTCAAGGGCATTTTGGGCACAATGTTATCTTAGGACAGTAGAATGTAATTACTAGACTGTCAAACAAAAACCTGGTCTGAAGTCAGTGCTATTTTAAGTGTGCAGTTTCAAGATAGTAATAGGTGCCTATATAGGCTGGTGCAGAAACCCACTGCTGCTCAGATCACATGCTGTCACTTTGAACTTGAAGATCAGTTTCCTCGGCAGAGGTGTCTGGAAAATCGTTTTTCATGTTTCGTCAATAAAGTACATTTTCATTTAGGACTAGTAGCATGATAGGGGAGGCAGTAGCTCAGTCCATAGAGACTTGGCTTGGGAACTGGAGGGTGGCCAGTTCAAGTCCAGCATGGACGGAAGTTGGAGAGGTGCCAGTTCACCTCCTGGGCACTGCCGAGGTGCCCTTGAGCAAGGCACCGAACCCCCCAATTGCTCCCCGGGCGCCTTCATGGCTGCCCACTGTTCCGTGTGGTCACTGTGTGGATTGTGTTCCTGTGCAAGTCTATGTGCAAATTAAGAATCTACAGAAGCAGCAAGGGAAAATAACGAGTCGACATTCTGCCATTAAACTGTGTGGAAGCCTTTCTGACAGCAATTACCCAACCTACTGTTAACATCTACAATGTCCTGTGCTCTGGCTTTCCTATAACATTTTGACATTATCAACATTCACATAAGTCATTTTCTGTTCTTGTAGTGTCCAATAAAATCCATAAAAGTGGCTTGTACCAATACACAAACACACACACACACCTGTGTAAGGCTGTTCCAGAGGTCGGCAGTGTCTGTGTTTAATCCACTGAACTGTTTGAGGTATTGAATGATCCCTTTTCTGAACTGTTGGTCCCCTGGCAGGGACGCGTTCAGCATAAGAAGAATGGATGCACCCTGAAGACAGAGAAAGTGAGGCTCAGAAATGCTGGATAAAATTGTTTGGTTAATTAATGAAAACCGTCTATTTCTCTAGATACATATTTCAAATAAAAGGGTACCTTTTCATAGGAGACAGAGTCGAACATCTCTTCCACCTGTTCCTTTGTGTTAACCTCTGTCGACACAGCATGGGAGGAGTTAAGTGCATCTTTGTCCATGGCTCTGAAACGCACTGCCAGGAACAAATTACCCTGCAAAACACAACACAGGACTTACTGCCAAGACACAGTGAAGCACACAACATGCTCTGCTTGAAAGCATCCAACAGACTTTCTCCACAGGGGCTGTATGTGTGAACGCAAATGTCCGAGTGAGAGCCTTCAGAGTTTCTGCGGACTTTCTCTGCCTGGCCCCCTAAAATAAAGTCAGCAGAAAGTCCGAAGGAGCCGATGTGAAAACACAGCAGGAGATCCTCTGCTGGATTCTCCAAGAGTTTGTGGGGGGGTTGATGGAGCTTTTAACATGCAACAGACGCAAAAATGTTAAGATAAGAGCCGATGCCCGTGTTAATGTGATGTAAACATTAATTTCTCGGCACATGATCTCCACCGAGAAATGAATGTGTTACACCCTATCTCTGCCTGATGCACCACCCCTTGCCTGAATCCTCCAGAAGATTTGTTGCTGTTGTGAACGTGTCTGGGCGAAGAATCTCTTTCAATTGTGAAAGGGAGCCTCTGGATAAAATCCGGGCCCAATTCTCTAGAGATTCTGAAAGGTCATGTCTGAAAACAGCTTATGTGAGAAGTAATTTATAATCCAGATGCGAAAGCTTACAATGTCCAGCTGAGGCATCGTTTTCTGCAGTGACATGTACTGCATGTAAGTGGCAAAGCCTTCGTTGAGCCACAGGTCGTTCCACCAGCTCATAGTCACCAAGTTTCCAAACCACTGCAAGACAACATCAGAGATAGGTTACAACCTGTATCATCTTCACTGTATCTGCTCTTTTCACAACCACAAAGATGGACAAAATTACCTGATGAGCGAGTTCATGCGCTACGACTGAAGCAACAACTTGTTTCTCCAGAGGGGAGGACTGTTTGCCCACCAGCAGGCTGGTCTCACGGAAAGTGATGAGTCCCCAGTTCTCCATGGCTCCTGCCAAGAAGTCTGGGATGGCTACCAAGTCTGGCAGAAGAGAAAGAATGAGCATATTGGGCATGTAAACAGTGAAGAAAAGGAAAAACAATCAAAGGAGGTTAAATGTGTATTTGTGTGAAATGTGTAGGTGTGTGTACTCGCCTAGTTTTTTGAGGGGGTAGTCTATTTCAAAGAACGTATTGTAGAACTCCAGCAGTTGGGAGGCTGTTTCCAGAGCATATTCAGTGTGCTCCTTCTTCTCTGGCACAGAGTACACAGATACCTAAACGATTCATCCAGAAAGTTTATCAGCAGTTACACAACCGCAAATATATGTAGATCATATTAAGCCAGAACTAAAAAACAAAACTCACAAAATTTGTGTCAGACCTACTTGAATGTTTGAGACATTTTTGCTGATCGGGGTGAAATTAGCAACGATGAAGGCCACCAGATAGGTACTCATGTTGACAGTGGTTTTTTCAAACTCATCTTGGATGAGGCCACCAGAGAGGGGTGTGGATTTAGCCTGAAACACACAGCACAAGGACAAGATGACTTAGAGCTAAAGTTGCTATTATACTCCAAATAGAATTTTGGATCGTTTTAAATTAAGACTGCTGTGGAAGACAGTACTGCAAACACATACAGCACCAAACACATACAGCACCAATATGTAGTCTGTTAACTTAAATATCCTCATGCTTTGACCCTAAAATCCCAGTTGGCACATTAATGACTCACAGGTCCCTCAGGAAAAGAGGGGACATAGTATAGAGAGTGAAAGTCAAGAATCTACTGTGGTTGTTTGAGTGAGAAATACTGTATTTTGGAGCTGCCGTTAACAATGTAGTCACATGCTAGTAATAATTAAAACCATAATTAAAAACATCTGTTGTAAGGTGGTGATGCTGAACACAGGCACTGATACATTCTGTTTCTTGCTGGTAAACTTTAAGAAAGATTTGCTAACAGTCACTTGTAATTGGAAAATGAAATGTCCCACAACTGAAACCAAAAGTTCTTCAAACCTGTGTAAGGTTTAAAGTCACTTACTTTGACCATTAAATAAAAAAGGATGAAAGAGAGCAGCTGTCAGTGTTTCAGTTTAAAATTCAATTGTCAAATACTACAAGCCCTTCGAGTTTTTGAATTCGAGAGTAGCAAAAAAATTGTGTCAACCAAATAAATTGAAGAACCCATTTAGAAAGCAGGATGTTTCGACACTTGGTTACATATTGTTAAGATTAACAGCTCTTAAGTAATGTTACAGTACCAAAGGCATGTTGGAAACAGCCGTGTAGTTTGTTTTTCTGTTGATTGTAATCAGAAAGGTGGCTTTGAAAGATGGTTCATCGAAGCAAGGGAAGGCCTTCCTGGCTGACAGTGGTTCAAACTGGGTTGCTGCAAGAACACTAGTGACAAGAGAGAGACGAGCATGATTATACTGAAATAACAATTTAGATAAATGCGGTAAAAACAAAAAACGTTTTTCACTTATTTTTTACAGCACTGATTTGTTAGTACTCCTTGAGCTGAAGTAGTTACAGCAAAGACTGTTAGTCAAGCATACTTTTTGTTTCCATCTTTATCAGTGTAAGAGCTGTTGTAGAAACCATCATAGGTCTGTGAGAAGTTGGCAGAGTAATCCAGGGTCAAAACACAGTACTGGTCTGACTTCAGCTCTGCAGAGAATTTAATAGCAATCTGCTGTCTGGGTTTGTACTCCAGTATAGTCACATCATTGGCCTCCCCATCACCCAGCTGGAAGAGAGTAATTATCAGTTAAAAATTAGTACAAGCATAAAAAACAGTATAGAGTTCTGTGTACAATGATGGATGAGCCAATCCCACCTTGAATGTAGCTTTGGTAATGTGCAGATTAGCACTGTGCAGGATGATACGCTTGGTGTTGTGCAACACATACATGTTGATGACAGTGCGCCCAGTGAAGGTCATGTTGTCGAGGTCAGGGCTCAGGGTAAGGTTATAGCTGAGAGGACGTATACTATGAGGCAGCCGGAACTGGGCCCATGGAAACAGTTCGCCATTGGTGGCAATAGGGTAGACTATCTCCTGGGGAGTGGTGTTGTTTGGTTTACGACAACCTGCCTGCAATAGGATGGAGGGTAGAGCCAGGGAAATAGGTGTGTGATTGAACATGACAGAAAAAAAGGAGAAAATGTCTAAAAAAGATATTTGCATATTAACAATCATACATGGTATTGCAAAAGCAACCCAAAAAGAAATAGGGAATGGTTTTCTTACTCTGGTGAAGGTGCATTCGGGTAGGAAGTACAGTACCATGGTCATAGAGGCCACTATAACAAGGAATAACACACATACAACCATTGTCCTGGCTGAAGGTCGTGAACATGACCTGAAACCAAGAAGAGATTTACAACACTTTTTAAAAAGGATGCAAAAGAGCAGCAGTGTTTTTAAAGGAGTTGACAGTGGTGCTGTGGAGGACTGAGTGAAAGTTTAAGTTTCACACTTGTGCTGCTCAGTGGACATAAGCCCATTCCCATGCATGTAAACATTTACATATTTTGACATAACATCTTTTTTCAGTATAAGGAGATTTTATAAGCACACAGTAAACTATTATACCAGGAAAAAGTGTCATTACAATAAGTTTTAATGATGAAAACCTGAGAAAACTCTCCCTTGTCCCTATTTGTTATTGTTCAGGAAATACAAAACGTAACAAACCCTAAAGAGCATATTGTTCTTACAGATGTTAGATATCCAGGCATTTATACTGGATTTTGTGATCGCTAATTGAGAGATTAGGGCAGATATGTGATTTATTGACTTCATCTGATCAGCAATGATGAAGATGGTCTCAATAAAAAACAATATTTGAAAGGATTTCCTTCTTTACTTAGCTAGGTTTCTGACAGAGCCTGAAATGCTTGTCTGTAAACAACTGGTTGTTCACCAACTCCCTCACACGTTGTTTGATGATTCAATGTTAACAGCTAACAGAGATTACCTGTGGTAATGTAAATTGCTGGTATGTTTGTTACTTCCATCTACAGTTAATGAGGCTTAAGAAGACAAGCTTATCATGTGTCACCAAAAAAAGAAAGGTTTGGTTAAAGTAGCTGGACAATTACAATGCATTCCCTTCAATTCAACACTTGGTTCAACCAGGTTTCACAGATGCTTATGATATTGCATGCATGATTACTTATGCACGAAAAAAATGTCGTGAGGCAAACCTTTCTGGAAAAAGATCTTTATACCATCATGCTAAACAGCACCCAATCCAGAAGTCAAGCTTTGTATTACCTGGGTGGATTCTGTCTTGTGTACGGGGAAGAGTTGGGTCTGAGAGAAGAGCTACGATTCATGAAGGACATGCCCAACAGACGGGCTGAAGACTCGCAGTCCTCCTCTTCCTCATCCATTTCATTCTCTCCCAGGCCTCGAACAAGCAAACGTGAACTACGAGGTTCAAACACTACCTCATCTGGGTCAAGAGCAGGAAACGTCTGCCGAGAGCATGCAAAGTACACACCTTTATTCTCCAGTTATGCTGCGCAGTATGATGTTAATACATGGATTAAACTGCTATCCACAAGTGTGAGTCTTCCTCAAATTTACTGAACATTATTTATATTGCTAATTACCAATCTATTAACATTATCAGATTCACAGATGAAAGCACTTGAGGGATTTGCAGAATCAAGCAAATATGTATTTCTGAGATATGCAAATTAATGAGCCAGGCTGGGTCCTTGAAGTGAAGGCGTGCATAGCGTGCATAGCATGCATGGCATAAGATGAAATGAGCGTACCGGAAATGCAGCAGAGTCTTTGGCTAAATCCACGACATCAGGCTCCTCTTCAAACATGCTGTTCTCAATCATGTTCCTGGGCAGGTTGGCTCGCTCTACAAAACACACACAGGAAGAGAAAATAGACAATGATTTTTAGAAAGAGGAAATGAGAGAGGTGTGAAAAAGAAGAGAGCATATTCCTGATGGTTAAATACACTGAAACACTCATAGACAGTACAGAGACAGTCTGTCCACACTGTGTTTTAGGGCAGCAAAACACAAGTGCCATGAAGACACAAGCAACACAAAGGCCTGTTGTCATTGATTGTGCAGGCATCATAAAACCACATGTAAAAAAAGCAGGGGGTTTCTACAGGTTCCTGTAAGTAAACCTCCTGCAGTTTTCCCTAATACTTTGACCTACATAGCTGATTAAGCAGTTACATTAAAGTATTGCTATTAAAAAGTCTGTAAAGACAGAAAGCCCCAATTTCTTTATGAAAGCTTTAGTTACAACTATTCTTCATTTGACCACCCTATACTTCCCCAAACTAAACTGCATCTTCAGCATCATAAGAGTTCCCTCAAAAAAACATGTGATTTGCCTGACTGCTACATTCTCCCTTTAGTAATTCTTTAAACAATCAGAAGCATGTTCAACTTCCTAATTTGATTATAGCCAAAGTGGTAAAACGCTAAGCAGTGCATTTCACCCATTCTACCTCACGTTCCACTCGTGCTTTTATGAGTTAAAGACAACGCTTTTTTTCAGTCTTAGTTGCTGATAAAGTTAAGTGGAAATTAATAGGATGCAGACAGTGAGAGCATGTTGTTCACAGAGACACAAGGACGCCAAGAAAAAATGAGCTGTGATTACACAAAAGGAAGACAAGTGCTCAGAAATGTGAGAGGTGAATTTACTTCCTGGTCGTTACTGTGCAGTGTTTCTGATATGACTGTATGGGCTGTCACTGTGTCACTGTCTGGACTTCAGTGCTGTGGTAGGAATGTTTAAAAATAGACTGGATCTGAGTAGTTGGTTGTGTGTAATAGACAGAGAAGGGTATGATAAAAATTTTACCATCCCCAAAAAACACACATCAAACTTAAATGACAGCTAAGGGGTATGGTTATGCTTTTATGTTGATTGTAATGTCATATAACCAAGACGAGAGAGGCACGTAGCGGTTATTATGCAGTTATAATGATTGTGAATGTGAATAACACACAACTCACAACTCCTGATGCTTTGTCAAGTGTGTATGTAAATACAGCAGTAAGGCATGTTAGCTGCTGACTGTGCTCTTCCTGTTTTCTGAAAACATCTATCAGCTGCGAGGCCTTAGAGGGTTAGGGTTAGAGAACTACAGTTGAATACATGTCTGAGTTGGACAAGAGTATGTCCACTGATTGATACCAAGTAAAAAAAGACTGTTATCTGTTGGTTGGATGGTCAAGAAAAATGGCAAGGAAGAAGGAGCTCTGCCTTTCTCTATCTCTAAAAGTGATTTGAAATGTAAGCTTGAAAAGAGAACAAAGACACACACACAAAAAACAGGAAGTCAAACTACTTTGATTTGGTGTTTGCTGCTTCCAGGTCAAAATCTGAAATGAATCAACATCCACAGAGAACAACCCCTCTTCTTCCCTGAGAGCTGTTGTAGTGTGTGGTTGTGTGTGTGTGTGTGTGTGTGTGTGTGTGTGTCTGTGTGTGTGTTTGTCTTTCTGTTTGTTTTAATAAAGCCCTGGACGCCCTAGGGCCATAGCAGAGGTTATAAGGGAGCTGGCTGCTGGTTGGAGCCAGAGCTGAGAGAGCATGACTTATCAGCTCTCCAACCAAGACAAAACATTATCAAACCAACAGGCTTCAAATGGGCAAACAGTGCTGCTGCTGCTGCTGCTGCTGCTGCTGTGCTTGAACAGACAATTTGAACCTTGACAGTGACAGATGTCTCAAGACAGACATGTGGTTTTAACTTTCTTACAGAAAACCACTACATGAAAATCTGCTTTGTGTTTTGAGAAACAGTCATGTGCAGCAAAATATTACCATGCCTCTGCAGCACTGTCAACACACTGACAATGTGTTGAAGTTAGCTTCTGAGAATCCCTGAACCATAGACAACAACAACAAAACACACAATTACACAGAAGATACAAAGGCAGCTTTCATTAGGGTTTCCAGTAGTCAAGTCCAGCCATGTGTCCTCCGGTAAATGTCACTGCCAGCGAGCCTGCAGCTAATGTCCTGTTAGTTATTAGCTGGCCTGCTTCTGTTAGCTTCCTGGTGCTGTACACATCCAGCTTCCTTACCTGCACTGTTACTGTCGAATGGATCCATGGTGAGGACACGTCAGAAAGCTCCTCTCGTCCCGAACACGTCCACAGCGGCTCCACGGACGCGATGTGTTAGTGTGTCTGGCCACGACCCACCTCAGGCAGCCACACGCTCACAACACACAGCAGCCGCCCGTCCTCCCTTGCACTAACGTTAGCTCCTACGTAGCTAGCTTGGACCGAGACAACTTCCAACAATTGGAGCTGACTGAGGGACATTAATTCAGCTAGCGTTAGCTCGTCTCCACAACTTTATCCTCCATGGCTGTTTACTGAGCGGGTTTGTCTAAAATCACAACGCTACGGTAGAAATACGTAAACAATTCTTATTCCGACACGAAACGAACGAACACGCAAATGTCACTTTGTTTCCTCTCTGACCAGTTGTTGACAACCGCCCATCAAATTAAGACACTCGCACCCTATTGGACGATGCTGACGAGGGGCGGGGCCGGGATGTCACACGCACACCATTTAAATCAACATTAAATTATCACTTCTTATGACTCAAGTAGTTAATATGAAGGACTACTTATTCCTGTGCGCTTAAATATTACATATTATAATAAGAATTATCATACAACTTTATTTCTACATAATTTAAGAAATAAATGATAAAAAGAAATATGTAAAATAAACATCATCTGTTCAAACCGGTTGAAACGTTATATGTTATAAACAGGTAAAGTTCTGGCAAGTTTAATCTCTTAAGGCAAAGAATTCCAGAGCCTCAGGGTCCTGATGGAAGTCACCCTAAGTCACCAGCCTTGACTTGGAACTATCAGTCAGGGTTAGGTGGACGATCTTAGATTACGGCTTTGAGCAGAAGGAGTTAGAAGCTCCATAATAAACCTGGGGGCCGGACCATGATGAGCTTTAAAAGTTATTAAGATAGTCTTAAATCAATCCTAAATTTGACTGACAGCCAAAGAAGGGAGGCAAGAATTGGAGAGGTATGGGCCGTACACTTTGTGTTGGTTCATGCCAAACCTCAAGCACCACAAACCTTAACACTTAAATGAATAGTTCAAATGATAACTACCAAGAATAAATATACACGCAAGTACAAACACAATGAACCAATTTATTGTCTGTTTGGTGAAGAATCCATTTATGTGTTTATGATGGAATGGGTCTCTTTCTCTCTCTCTCTCACTCACTCACACACACACACACACACACACAAACACACACACACACACACACACACACACACTCACATAGACACAGTCATAGTACAAACTAGCTCTAGCTCTATAATAATATTTTTATCTTAATCAATTTAATTCTCCCTTAAAACTTACAGTCTTAAAACACTGTACAGCGATGTCAAGCAAATTACAATTTACAAATAAAAACACACATACAAAATCGAAAAAACATAAATCATCCTTAATATGGACAATGTCCACCACCACCTCCGTTGCTGCTGTGCTTCACTTCATTTGCTCATGGAGCCAGTTTCTCAGAGTCGCCAGGTTCCTCTGAATCCAGCGAACATTTTTCTGCATGTTTTCAAGGGCAACCTGAGTAGCTCTCAGCTGAGATGACTGCTCTTTGATGGACTCAAAGAAGGACTGCACCTGTGGGTCAAACACACCTGAATTTATACATATGCATACAAGGACACAACTGAAAAGTGGCAGTATAAAAATGTGTTATTGATTTTACTGAAAACAAATTGACACTTCACTGTTTCACCATAAATACATATACGTATTTCTGATATTGCCAATTCTGATTGATATCTACATCGCCTGTGGAATAATGATTATAAGATTTTAGAGTGTATTTACTTCAGTGAGCTCCTCTGTAGAGTAAAACTGGCCTGTGGTGCCAACGATGACGTTTCTAATGCAAGATGAGGCCAAGTGGAACCTGCAGGTCAGAAAACACAACAGTGGCAATAGTTAGAATATATGAATATATCTTTAATACACACAAGAGGGTCCAAAAGTCTGACACAACATTCCAGTTCACTTGAAGTGGAGAGAGAATGGTCTAATCTTGACCTGTTGGTCTAATCAGGTCAAAAACCTGCTCTATTTGTTACTGGATTGAACTTGCTCCCAACTCAGAAGACCAGACCAGAGTACAAATACTTGATGAGTAACAGAATGTGTTTTTGTATTTTATATCAAATGGTTTTACTGAAAACATTCTGTGTTTTCATTTGTAGTGTCTCTCGTATGATATACTCACTTTTTAACCAGCATGTCCCAGTTGTTTTTGACAAAGTTCCAGGCGAGGTGATGTCCCTGCGCGTTCCTGCTCACCATCAGGATGAGACCAGACAGGTCCTGAGATCGAATCACCTTCCCTTCCAGTCCCAACTCCAGCAGTCTGCAACAAACACACACACACACACACACACACACACACACACACACACACACACACACACACTCACACACACAGACGTGTTCTGATGAATAAAATACTAATACGTTTTCACCCGAGTGTGTTTGTTGGTTTGTAAGCAAGATGCATTATGGGTCAGGAAATAACGTTTTCATGCAGAATCTGATGGGGTGTGTACATTTTCCAGCAATTTTCCCTGTTTTCCAAGCAAATAATTCATGAATTTAGATTTTTTTTTGAAAACTACTTGTACATACTTTTTTCCCTGATTCACATCAATGTCACTGTAACATTTTCCTTTGACAACTGAAATAAAAATTGGACTATTGAGCCTTAGTGGAGGTATGCACTCTAATGTAGTACTGGCCAACAATGAGACAGTTCAGTGATGGCAGCAGTACTGTGTGTACACCATAAGAGTCACACGATTGCAACATCACAGTAACTGTGTTGAAGAAAATATGGTGTACCTTTCCAGTTTGCTGGTGTCTTTGCTGCAGGTCAAGGCGAACAGGATTTTGCTTTTTAGTGCTTCAGAGAGGGAGATGTTGTATGTGTGTAAGAGCGAGGCCCAGCCATGGTCATCCTGTGCTCCAACTGAATACACGGTCTCTGCCACATCAGTGGGTAAACTGTAGAATGAACACAAGCAGAGTCATGCATACTGAAGACCAGGTGAAACCTCACATTAGTGTTTATCTGAATTAAATCAGTGATTGTTGATCGATGTGTGTTAATATGAAATCTAGACTGACTTTAGTGTTCCATTAGACTTTAACCAGTCTGTGAAGCTCTGACGTGCCCGCTGAAGACAGCGAGGGTCTTCCAGGTGACAAGCCAGAGACAGGACCTCTGACCTCAGCCGTCGCTCTGACATAGAGCCGCTGTCGCTCCATGTCTGCTGGTCGATGATGGCACGGAAAAATCGCAGGATGTACATCTGCACCAAAGCGCACATATTGTCTCTTATTAACACAGCATCTCACTCATTCCCTTTCATGCTGACATTGATATAAACTTCATGCAGTGAGCGTTCGTTTGTCTTCTTACCCCCAGGTCGTGTGTTAGCTCAGACTCATTCCTTTTCTCAATCACATGGTAATATGTTTCCAGATATCCCAGTCCTTCAAGGAGAGGCACTATGTGTGTCTCCTGTCGCAGATAACCAATCAGGTCTAAGGCTTTACTTATCGGCAGGTGACCTGCACTATAAAGAAATACAAGATTATTTGAATGGTTGGGTGCTATTTCATTTATCTAAGTGTAACAACAGACACTCAGAGAAAATGTATCTCGGAGTCGGACCCACAAATACAGTCACACTTTGATGCTTACGTGACCAGTTGAAAAGAGTTGTGTATGAGCTGAGTCCTGTCTTTGTAGCTCAGAGCGGTGTGGTTCTCTCTTAGCAGTTTGGTCATCTCATCCCAACCATCGTCCTCGTAATGAACCACATAATAGCCAGTCATGTCAGTGTTTACCTTCACCCAACTGACCTCCTCTCCTATGTGGACACTGTCTGAAAGGCACATGCATAGAAAAAGGTGAAAAACAATATCATACCTTGGAAAGATTAAGATATGTATTGTATTTTGTGTTCTTTTGTCCCTCTTACCTGTGTGTGTCGTCATCAGGTGTCTGTGAATTGTGCTGGAAGCATCTGTCTTGTATGTCAGAGGGATATGCCAAAGAAAACTATACAAGAGCAGAAAGTATTTTTACAATAAATAACCTAAAACTGGAACTCAAGAGCTGTTTGAAATCAAAGTTTTGCAGGTTATGTGCATGCTCACCCCTTCTGCAGTGTGGGCCAGAGAGGGTCAGAGGGCAGCACTGTTCTCAGGAACCTGTCCTGTCTCAGCAGCAGACGATCCCCCTTCCTGGTCACAGTTACCAGAGGAATACCTCTTTGCAGAGTCCAAGTGTTCATCATGGCCGTCAGATCCAGATGTTCCCCTGCAAACAGGTACTGTAGGAGACAGCTGGATCAACACACGCTGACGGTAACATTTATAATTAGGAACAGAGGTCAGAGAGTTTATTTTTTAAATGTTTACTCACTGCATTCTTGGTGGCCTGACTGCTGCTGTAACAGTGTTTTCCAGAGATGAAGTCTTCTTCTGAGCATGTCTGAAAAACAAAATAAAACCAAATCATTGAATTTATGACATTCCCTGGTTTACTCCATGGTTTAGTCAATTTAATACAAATCACATGTACCTTACATAACCACTGACCATACAAAAGTATTTCCAACTCTCATAGATATAAGTTCCTTAAATGTGCTGGTAAACAGTGAGCTAAAGGGTGAAAAAAACATCTGGATCCGCACTAAAATTTAACATCCTTTTCCCTGCCCTATACGGCATCCATTCAGTTATTTTTGTTCCTCAAGATTCTCTTTTTCATGTAATCATATCTCCATAAGTGAAATCTGAATCATCTCAATTAAACTTTCTTCACTTTTCTTTTCTAATAGGATAACTGAGGATCACACAGTGAGTAGCAGGTTGAATGTAGTTTGTGCTCATACATTAGTCAGACTGTCCCACAGATCCTGGTTGACTGCATTATTGTAGCTGTACTTGCGTAGATATCGCACAATCCCCCTTTGAAACACATCATCAGTCAGAAAGTGTCGCAGCATGTGCAGGACACACGCTCCCTGGTGGGAGAGAGACGAAAGGTCAATTTAATCACAGCAGGTTATGTTATATGTTGGAGTCAGAGTAGATGTTCTATATATCAATCGATTCACAAGTGTATAACTGCTGGCAGTTTGTATACTATTTCAAACATGAGTAGGTCAAAAAAAATAGTAACATATCTATTTTTTAATTGAATTGGGGTTTTTTTGACAAAATCTTCACAGGTTATATATATCCCTAACAATACCCCATTATCTGTTGTTTACCCTTCTTTGTGACAGAAGGCACATCACATGTATACCTACCTTCTCGTAGGAGAATGAGTCAAACATCTGTTCGATCTGAGTGGGGTTCTCTGCTGTGCTGGATATTGGACGAGAGGAATTCAACGAATCGTGGCCAACTGCTATAAAGCAGGTGTGCAGCAGATATTCCTCCTGCAGGATTATGCACAGAACACCGTTATCAATCTTCTCTGTGGTTCTTTAATGTCCATTAATTAATCAATAATTAGATGGATGCACGGACCACAGAGAGCTCAGGGTAGGTGGCCTCCACTGAAATGAACTCCATGTATCTGGCAAATCCTTCATTTAGCCAGAGATCGTTCCACCATGCCATGGTCACCAAGTTACCAAACCACTGCAGGAGAGACGTTGGCTGTTACTGCACTGACTGTTTGTGTAATGAAGACATTTATGAGCATTTGCGTGAGATAAACAGACTATGTTATTGCTGTGTACACTGTCACACTCACCTGATGGGCGAGCTCATGTCCGATCACCATAGTAACCCAGAGTTTATCAGACACAGAGGAAGTGCGGGGGTCAAAGAGAAGGCTTGTCTCTCTGTAGGTGGTCAGACCCCAGTTCTCCATTGCACCAGACTGAAAGTCTGGGATGGCGATCAGATCTGAGAGAGAGTAAACACAGGACATGCAACAGCAGAAAGTGACAGGATAAACAGAAGATAGGTGGTTTAATTACAGAAATTAAAAGTAAAGGTTTACCTTGTTTGGGGAGAGGATAGCGAATGTTGAAGTATTCCTCGTAGAAGTCCAGCATTTTCACAGCAACCTCCAGGGCATAGTGTGTCTGATGCCACTTCCCAGGAGCAGCATAGATGGACACCTATAGATCCACAACAATGCGTGAAAAAAAAGGAAAGTAGAACATTTAACCACACATTGTGTTGGAGGCCTTACCTGCACTCCAGAGGATGTTGTTGCAGTGACAGATCTGAAGTCACAGATGACAAATGCCACAAGGTACGTGCTCATCTTCACGCTCACAGCAAACCAGTCCTCGAGCAGAATGTCACTTACTTCGACTGTCTTGACCTGAATTACACAAATGTTTCACTGTAACCAATTTTTAAACATATACAATAACTAATGTAAGCTGGGGGGAGGGGCGGTTGTAACCTCACAAATTAAATAACTTCACTCACCCCAATTATATTATAGCTACATTTGGCTACTGGCTAGTTGGTATTATCTGGCGACTATGATGCATACATTATTATTATAAGAAACGTGTATCACTCACTACAGGCATGTTGGAGAGAGAAATCTGCTCTGGGCTCCTCCTAATCCGAACAGAGAAGTTGGCCTTGAAGTTCGGCTCATCAAAACAAGGGAACGCCATGCGAGCACTCGTGGGCTCAAAGTGAGTTGAAGCCAAGGTTCTGGGCAGAGACATCAGCAGGTTTTTTATTTTCGCATTGTATTATAATTGTAACAAACCTGCATGTGTCGGGTATTTAACCAAACTTCCTGTGAAATAATCTCAGCTCTTACCTCATCTCTCCTGTACTGGTTCTGTAGGTGCTACCGTAGAAGCCATAGAATCCTTCTGCTAGCTCTGCCCCAAACTCAATATACAGGAAGTACTTTTGCCCACTGCTGAGCACCCTGGGAGAGAAAATGCCAATCTGCTCATGCGAAGGGTTATGAAGAACTGGAAGAACCTGTAACGGAATGTTCAAATAAATTCAAGTCATAAAATGCTAAAAGAATATGGAATGGAGAGAAGTTGGGTCCAGTCTAAGATGATGAACTTCCATCTACCTGGTCAGAGAGATGATCGAGGTTTTGGTTCAATATGGTGGCTTTAAAGATCTGCAGATCTTTGCTGTGTAACACAACCCAGTTGGTACTGTTCTGGACATCGATCTGGATCTGCACTGAGCCGGTGAAACTGAGACTCGTGAGGTTGGGGTGTAGGAGGAGTTGGTAGTGAAGAGGAATGATGTACCTGAGATAAACAAAAATGAGTTGCTTTTTTAAACATAGCTCCACCAATTTGTGTGTAGTTGTAAAACATAAGTGAAGGGTACCTCGGCAGGCGAAGACGGCTCCAGGGGAAGGACAGATTATCGGTACCCAAAGGAGGTTGTGCTCCTGGAGGACTTGAATGCTGGGTGGGCTGACACTCAACCGGAGACATGTGAAGTAGAGACAGTGCTAACAGCATCACCAATACCATTGTGGAAGAAATGTCCTTGAACCAAGGCCAACCTGTGTGACAGGATGACAGCTAGTATTGAAATCACAGGGAGGGAGCAACTAAGGGGCATCTGATCTGAGTGTTGGACACCGATGTTGCTGGAGCAAAATGTCACACACAAACGTCTTCTGCTTGAACCTGAAAGACATAAGTGGAGGAAGAAGGACATTGTTATCTTAAAAGGCACAGAATTAAATGAGATTATTCTTTCATTGA
Source organism: Paralichthys olivaceus (assembly GCF_024713975.1). Lineage (NCBI taxonomy): Eukaryota > Metazoa > Chordata > Actinopteri > Pleuronectiformes > Paralichthyidae > Paralichthys > Paralichthys olivaceus. Next base: position 13,884,475 of record NC_091096.1, on the reverse strand, counting down.
TTTAGTGGAGGTCCAGTGGTGGATCTTGGATTTTTCTAAGAGTATCAATTTACACAGATTATTTATTATATGTCCATCAATTATATGTCCAACATCCATGGACAATTTCTGATTCAATACGTGCACTATTAAATCATTCCATGTTCACTGTTAGCTCTATAACTTTGAGCAAAGCCACTAAAGATATTTTAAAAATGGCTCCTTGTTAAAGCAAATTGTCCACTTTAAATTCTTCACAAACTGTTATATTTATTTTTTTGTATTGTTTAGTAAGCACCAGTGTTTTCTTTTAAAGACTACTGACAGGAAAGGGGCACCTCAGGGGCCAGTCGGATTTTAGCTGGGGATAGACCCCCTCTGACCCCAGCCCAAGATCCGCCTCGTGGAGGTCTGTGCTTTCTACAGACAAGTTAGTCACTGCAATGGTTGAAATTAATATTCACTCACTTCTCCATATCACTCTCTCACTCCTCAATCTATGTGTTGCACTGGATTCTAGCCCAGGGAAGAAATGTTGACATGCTTACAGTAAGTACAAGTGTCAGGCCACAGCACATCTCATCCCAAAGGAGAATCAAACATGTGACAAATGAACCACATGATTTTCCATGCCCACAAAGCAGGAGAGGACAAATCTATCTATGAGTGTGAGGTGACAACAGCTGCAGCAGCATAACTGAAGTTCAAGTCCGGCCACACCACGTGGTGTTGTACCGAACCAAACTGAAAACATGAAGCTGTTACAATGAGATCAGGAACTGTAACTTACTGTGAGAGAAGAAATGTATTTAAATGCTTATAAAGTCAAATAAAGCCGTGTATTCTGAGGTCATGTTTATAGAAATGTCCGAAAGCTTTACCTCAGTCATTTTGTCCTCATCACCCTTCCTTGTTGTCCATGATAACTTTCACTTTCACTTTTAAACTCCCGCCCACTACAGAGGCAAAGAACCTGCCTCTCTCTCTCTCTCTGTGTTGTGTGTGTGTGTGTGTGTGTGTGTGTGTGTGTGTGTGTGTGTGTGTGTGTGTGTGTGTGTGTGCGCGCGTGTGTACTTGCACTCATTCATTTGTGACACACCTTTAACGACATTTTGGCTGTTTGGGGGTTAAGACTTGGTTAGGGTCAGAATAACTTGGGGAAAGGGTTGGAGTTAGGAATTTAGTTGTGATGGTTAATGTTAGGGTAAGAGGTTAGAGAATGTGTTATGGACAACTATGTACTCATTTGAAAATGTAATGTTATATTATGGTAATCAATCATTTTTTTCACAAAATGAAGAGAAGTTGTGAGAACAGCAGTTGTATCATTTTTTATAAATTTTTGATTTTAAGGTTTGATATTATCCACCTGACCACGTCAGCAGAGTGCAACATCTATTCATAACCAAGCAAGTTACATTATATAAGACATTATTTACCCAGGATAACATTTGAAGCAACATTGTCTAAACTATCTTTCTCATTCACAGACAGTGAGTGTGTGTGTGTGTGTGTGTGTGTGTGTGTGTGTGTGTGTGTGTGTGTGTGTGTGTGTGTGTGTGTGTGCAGGTGCACCCTAGAAGTGTTGACTAATGTTCTGGTTGCGTTGATATGATCAGCTTCTCACCTCAAGTCTAACAGACGTAGGCAGGTGTGTCTCCAGTTGTTCAAAATGACTCCTCACTAACACTCTAATGTCCACATCAACGTCCTCAGTTTTTGTTCTTTCTTTATTATTGCACATATATCTTCATACTCCTGTCTCTCTACCTCTCTATCTCCTTCTGCACGTGTGTGTTTAAGTTTGTATGTGTCTGTTGCAGTGGGGGCTGGGAGTGGGGGGAATGCCATCGTACATAAAAGGTCAAAACAATGCGACATGTCTATCCCCCATAATGCAACGCTCCAGGCAAATCCAGACGGCATGCCCCCATTTCACACACACACACTCACACACACTCACACACACAGATGGGACAGTGAGCACAGAAGCCATTCTGATGAAAGCAGACATGACTGAGACGTCCAGAGGTTTATTTTACCTTCCTATAATCTACTTATGGACTGGTAAGAGCTCTTAATCTCTCATACATGACTCCTGTAAATGATGGATAGTATGAATCAGTCAGTGAGAAAGTTTAACAGCATTGTTCAGAAGAATATACACTTCCAATGTGTGCGCTTTTGTTTTTTCAAATTTCAAAAGATTTTTTAAAAGACAGAGGCAGAAGCCTGCATATAAGAGGATGGAGACCTTCTTCCGAAATGACTACATTAAAATCATTAAGTAACAGCAGCAGTTTGCAAATATAATTTTAACGCACAGTTTGTAACATCATTACATTTATATATTAAGAAATAAGGTTAAATTCATTTTCACCTCATTTTTACCTGAGGTTATATTTTCATCATCTTGTTTTGTTTGTTTGTAAGCAAGATTATGCCGCAACAACTGGACGGATTTCCATGAAACTTAGTGGAGGAATGTTTTGGGTCATAAGGATCATAACACACAAACATTTTGGGGCAGATCTGAATCAGGGAGAATATTTCACTTTCTTTAACATTGCAGCATAGGGAGTTTTTTTTTTTACATTTTTACTGTTTTCCTAGCAAATACTCTATGGATCTTGATGAAAATCATATAATTAGTGAACTGTAATCTACGAGTATGTGACATTTGGTACAGTTTGATTGAACTGAAGGAGAAATTTGGGCCTTTGTAGTGGTATACCAAGTGCCATTCTAGTTTAACATTTTTTCAATCGTAACATATTTTTCTTCATGATCCCTCTTCCTCGTCTGGGTCAGGAGGGGTGAAGGGTGACATCCTGGCATCTCTGGCCCCTCCGGTACATCTGTCAGGGGAAAGGCTGGGCTGGACTCTGCTGGTTTGTATGGTAGGTGACTTCAGGATGGGACACCTGGAGGTCAGCTGGAGGTCACCGTCAGATGACGACAAGACTATCAAACCACACAGCATTGCTCTGAACAAGAAGCATCGAGGCCACAGCGCAGTGTCCATAATCACAGTAGTGACCAGCGACTGGCCGTCTTATCGTTGCTCCGTGAGTCACAGACGACACCCTAGAGTCGCCAAGCGACACCACATCACGTCAGCAGGTAGTAGTACAGCTGCACTGTGAACATATTGGAGTCTTATTGTGCTTTACTCTAAGATCTTGAAGTATTTCAAATCATCAGGTGATCAAGACGAGATTTGCAATGAAGATGAGAAGATGGAAGGTAAATTATTTTCTTGTTTAAACACAGATGTTACAGAACAGATGTTGTTCCTCATGCTAGTCTGGTGTGGTTTGATCTGCAGATGTTGATGTGTGGACTAACGCAGTGGTTGTACTGTCGATGAGGATGCTTCTCATTAAGAGCATTGGCTTTAACACCCTGATGACCTGTTATGCTGTTATTAAGTGGTAAGAGTCTGTGGATGAAAATATGATTGGTTTAGTTTATATATAGATTAGAATAGTATATTCTATTGTCTACTAGTGTTATAAACCATAAGCTTTATATTTTACTTTTTAGATGGAGATCTTCTGACATGTTATATGACCGTGAAAAGAAAAGTGTCCCAGGGAAGGGAACCTTTTTCATGTCTGAAGTCCACACAGTGAGGATTTCTTCACTGGAACATCATAGGCATGGTCCTGTCATCCTACGCAGAGCATTTTGGACATTGGACATCTTGGATTGAATTGGGAAATGATTCACAGTGATGATCAAAGGAGAAGCAGCTCTCAAATGCTTCAGATCTCGCGCCATTTTCAGCTCTTCCACTCCAGGTGTTGCAGAATTTGGCAGTTGAAAGCAGATTGTGTGCCTGTTTAAGACCTAACCTCAGACAGATGGGTTAGTGTGTGTGTGTGTGTGTGTGTGTGTGTGTGTGTGTGTGTGTGTGTGTGTGTGTGTGTGTGTGTGTTTTCCTTTTAATTACCTCTTTCCACCATAAACACTGATCTTGTCAGGACCTGTAGTTCCCATATGGACCAAAGTCAAGTCCTAATGAGGTAAAAGGTCACTTTCTAAGTTCCTGGTTAAGGTGAGGGGTAAATTGTGGTTATAGTAAGGCTATAAGCATGAAATTGTTATGGTTAGAAATAAGGTTTGGTTTGGCTGTCCACAATGCATGGACAATAATAAGGATGGCTGCATAAACCTGCATGTATGTGCGTTTGTGTGTTCAAGGTTTTTTCATCAGGGTTTACTCTTTTCTATTTTATTTTACTTATTCTCATAAATCCAAAATTAATAAACAAGAAGTATGCTTTGACCATTTGGACTTTATTGTTTTTTAAATAAAACACTTGCACACAGTTTGTTTCCTTTTTCTTTTTTTTTTCATAACACACATAGCAACATAGCACCACTAGGTGGCAGTACAATCACATCTGACATTATTTTTAAATTATTATCCAACAGTAAGAATATGGAGCTTTACTTCCTCTACAGGAGACTACGTTCATAAATAATTAAGTATTTCAACACTGACCAGTCACTCCGAACCGAACTGACACTCACACGTGATGTAAGAGGTCACAATGCCAAAAAAACAGATATTAAGCTTATATCGCCAAACAAGTGGGACATAACTATACAGGCTGTTACATGTTAAGAAAGCTCACAGTTGAAGGGATTGGCATTTCTACCAGGTATTAAATGGCATTCATTTCCCACTATACAGTGCTGGAGTATATGTATCGGAGCAGACTGTGTGGTGAAGTTTCCTCAGTGATTTGCAGTGTTTTGTCTACACTCCAGTATTGTACACATACGTCATTAAGGAGCAGCTTGTCAATTGTGGCAGTAGGAGAAAAATAGTCTACAGTAGCAATTTAAAAAACAGGGGAGAGAGGGACTGCGAGGAGGGGGAGTAGGAGGAGGGTGCTGGTTTGGAGGTGAGTTATGATTTCTTTTCTACATTAAAAAAATACACCATCCGTCTTTGGCTCAAATTAAAACAACAAAGAAAACACTGAGAAGCAAAACATGAGCCAGTATCGTCACAGATTCAAGCATGTCACCAATGACGCACCCATACACACTCACAAGTACACACACACACACACACACACATTTGAAATCAGGACTGAGGAAACACAACAAATTCATAAAGCAAAAAATAGCACTGATGGCATTTGCTGTGACAATGTTCATAATACATTCAACAGAACAACTCACAATGACCGACTTTCAAACAAGACACTGAGTCAAATCAGCTACTGGAAGAGTGATTAAATTTGACAGAACTGGCAGCTCTTTGTGATCAACTGACTTTTACTTTGAAAAGATCAAAGAACAAAATTAAAGCTAAAAAGAATCCACTGGAGCTTTATGGTGGAGGAGAGCAAGTGGGAGGAAGAAACACTGATGTGGATTAGTTTTCAAAAAGAAAATCAAAATAAAGTGCTTGTGTTAAAACAAACATCCTCTGTCTGAGGTATTAAAGAAAAATCACATCAAATGGCACAAAAAAACACTATGATATTACACTGTGCACTGATGACAAAATTAACTATATACAGTCTGTAGTGTATATCCACACACTCAATTCACCTACTCATCAATGTCTGTGTTATTGTCCATGGGTTCCTATCCAAAGAAGAAGACAAGATTGTGTAAGCCATCATCACATCTCCTGTGTTGTTTACCTCCAGAGGACTGATTCTAGCAGGTAAGATGCAGTCAGTATCTGCTGCGCCCACTGGGAGGGTCTGCCACCTCTTCTACAAAAAAATCTGGATTCTGGTAATTGTCACATCATCTGTACACTCGCTGCGTGAGAGGAATCAGTGCTCATCAAAAAAAACCTCTGTTTCTAGTGCACAAACATACACAAGCCCGCACGCATGCAGGCACACGAAAAGATTTCCTCTTCCGCTAATACGTCAACACCACACTTAGAGCAGATAGCAGGAGCAGAGTGAGCCGTTTGATAGGTTGGAAATCAGAGTGTAAGGTTGAGGTGGCCGAACCGCGGGGGTAGATCCTCCATCTGTCCCGGTGTGGGTGAAGACTTTCCATGTCCTTCTGGGCGCTGAACGCCGCCACTGTGAAATTAGCATCCCCAGTGGTCAAGAGGTCAAAGACGCAGGAGTGAAAGTAAATGTCCTGCACCTCCAACTTCTCCCTGCAGCGCTCCTTTGCCCCTTCCACGTTGAAAACCTGCGGAGTACCGTAGGGAGAGGATTGAATCTGTGAGGAGTAGCTGGGCCGACGGAGCTGCTGAAGCTGCAGGCCAAGCGGCGGAGGGGAGATGGGCAGGGGGAGGTGTCCCGCCTGGTCGATGCGTTCCCCACTGGGGCAGCCATTCAGACAGAGCTGCAGGTCCTGGGTGGCATCGTAGGCCTGAGCCAGCTCCTCAGGGATCCGCACCGCCATGGTCAGGTAGCGGCCCATCTGGCGAACAATTACAGTCACGCCGATGTAGCCGGCATGCAGCTCTACATGGTGGCCTGGGGTGCGCTCAGAGATCCATAGAGCCCGGACCTTCCCACTGGCACCGTCTGCACCAGCTAAAGAGTGAATGGGTTCTCCACTGCTCACAGTGCCATCATCGAAGGCAGCGGGGAGGTTGTCTGTGATGGCCTGGTAGACCCTCTGATCTGTGCAGCCTTCATAGGGTTTAAAGATGACGGTTATCTGTAGAAAAGTTATAGAGACTTGTTAAGTTTAAAGTGTGCTCAGTTAATTTCAGTTTCAAAATAAAGAAATGCAAGAAACAGTTCACAGTTACACTTCCATTCTCTGCGCCAACTGAATGTTTTTAGTCTATTTTTCTTTGCAGTCAGTGTGTTGTTCCCACAGCTGATTGTGTTGATTGATGTTGTCTATGTTAATACTTGTTGGATCTGAACCCTGGCTAAAATCCATTTAGGCTAAGTGGGACAATAAAGACAACCATGAACCTTGTAGTCCATGAAGGACAACAAAGCTTCGATCACTAACAATGGGAGTGGAGCTGAAACAATAAATTCTTTGTAGCAATTCATCTTCCTAAAAAAATCAATCAGGAACTATTTTGATAATCAGTTAACCATTTCAATAATTGTTAACAAAAATGTCATAACAAAAATACCAAATGTTTGAGTATCAGCTTCTCATATGTAAGTATTTGATCATCAGGCATACATTATTTATATTATTGTCATATAAATGTGATGGAAATAACTTATTTTAGGGTTCTTACACATGCCTACATGTAACTAACTGTGGATATTACAACACCAGTATTAACACCAGTAACTACAGTAGTAGTAGTAACACCAGTAACAGCAGTAATATCACTAGTAACCACAGTAACAGCAGTAGTGACTATACTAACTACAGTACCGCCATTAATAGCAGTACCACCAGTACTAACACCACTACTAACGATAGTAACAGCAGTAATGAAACAAGCAACTGGAGTAACACCAGTAATAACAACAGTAACACCAGTAACACCAGTAACACAAGTAATAACACCAGTAATAACAACAGTAACAACAGTAACACCAGTAACCCTAGTAACACAAGTAATAACACCAGTAACTACAGCAGTACCACCAGTAATAACAACAGTAACACCAGTAACCCTAGTAACACAAGTAATAACACCAGTAACTACAGCAGTACCACCAGTAATAACAACAGTAACACCAGTAACCCTAGTAACACAAGTAATAACACCAGTAACTACAGCAGTAACACCAGTAATAACAACAGTAACACCAGTAACCCTAGTAACATAAGTAATAACACCAGTAACTACAGCAGTAACACCAGTAATAGCACCAGTGGCAACAGTAATAACAACAGCATTACTATAAGGTCCTTTTTCACAATTTCTTTTTACATTTTTTGAATAATACTCGTCAAATGTATCAAAGTCATATCCACTTGAAGCAGTAGTTAACTGTTTAGTTGATCAACACAATTTATCTACAAATAATTTGATGGCTTATCCTTTGAATAAAAAAAACACAAAGAGGACATTCACTGGCGAAGATTTGTTGCTTCTCTCCATTTTGCATCATTATAAATTGAGTATTTTTCTTTGGGAAAAACTTTTATCGACTCCAAGATTTGTTAGTTATAAATCACAAGATTGGATAAGGAAAATTATCATTACAGCCTTAAGTAAAGGGAATCTTTTGCTCTCTCTCTCTCTCTCTCTCACACACACACACACACACACACACACAAATATCAACTCTCACCGATTACACAGGATATTGACTCTCATCACACAACATTTGAGAAATGACTAAATTACTTTTTAACAAGTTGTAATTTGACACAGCTATGCAAACATGCTGACACACACACACACACACACACACATATATATAAAACACATAGGGTGCCAGTAGTGAGTGGAAGCAGTGGTGGATGCAGGGTGTGGTGTGAGCATTACGGTTAGCACTAACATCATAGTTCCGGTGAATGGCTGCTTTGTTCACATGACAGCTGTGAGGAATGAGGCCTGGCAGCCCATTAAGCTTAGAGGGCTGTTAATGTGTGTGGTTTTTTGTGTGTGCGTGTGTGCGTGCGTGCGTGCGTGCGTGCGTGTGTGTGTGTGTGTGTGTGTGTTCCTAATAATCATGACTAATAACCTGCCCCACCTCTGACACAAGGTTAGACCTTCAGCTCCACTGTATAGCAACCCTACTACTTGCTTAATACATGCGTGTGTGTGTGTGTGTGTTGTGTGTGTATGACTGGGTGTGTATGTGCTTTAATAATTAAAACTATCGACTAAACTAGAGAGGGTAGTAGACCATCAGGGAAACATCAACATTGCTTCTTTAACACCACAAAGATGACCTTGTATGGCTTGTCATCCATTTGGTGTTTGTGTGTGTTTATAAGTGCATGTGTGTCATGCTACACAGATAAGGACGTATATTTTACATTAGTGCTTTAAGCGGAGTGTAAGAAGGGCCACGAGTCAGACAACACATGCGCACGCACTAACACTTGAGAACACATGCGTAAGTAAACAATAAGTCCTTTCACACATTTCATTCCATGTTATTAAAGGTCATGCTATATGCAGCCATTAACCAAGTTAGGTTTCCAACACTGCTTCAGTCAAAAGAGTCACAAGATCGGACTCTTTTCCTCACATCTGTGAGTCAGGAGGAAAGAGAGAAGGAAAAGTAGAGCTGGGAGAGTGAGGGTGTTTTTCCAGCTTCATGTTGATAAGATTTCTTTCTCTGAGACACGGGAGGGCAACGTAGATGTCATTATAGAAGCACACACACACACACACACAAACACACAAACACACACACACAGAAAGATATAAAGTAAATTACAGCAGCTGCTCTCACTTAGGTAACTCTTTCAGTCTTAATGACACCAAATTAGTCCACAGAAAGCCCACTTATCTGTGTGAGTGTGTGTGTGTCTGTGTTTTCTGCAGTCTCTCTGCACCAGTGAATTCCTCACCTTATTGGTTGCTGTGGCACTGGAGCCAGGAACCACGGGAACATTAGTGACCTGCACGGACAGATAGTCATTATCGATGAGAGGCCACGCCCCCTCCACCTTACAAGTCTGGAAACTGTCCTTAAATGTCCTCAGGTGTGGGTCTCCGAACAGCCCGCAAAACAGGTATGCAGGCGGAGAGTGGCCGTGGCTGTGAGAGGTTGCGTGCGAATGTGCATGCACGTGGGAGTGAGTGTGGGCATGCTGGGTGCGACTGTGGTAGCTGCAGGGCTCCAGGTGGACCTCGGGGTGTGTCGAGGAAGTGGGCCCATCTCTGGAGCAGTTCCTCTGGCTCATGAGGTCTGAGATGCCTAGCACGGCCGAGTGAAAGACCAGGTTCCCCCGGCAGGACTTGGCCGTCCTCTGGGTGCAGGCCGAGTACGCGCGTAAAGCCTTGCAGAATTCAGTGTGAAAGCCATCCACAGCCGGCGTCAGGTGGGAGGTCAGGGAGACGAAGTCGGTGGTGCACTTCTGGATACGACACTGAGGGGTGGCCACTTGACACTGACCTGGAGAGGACACACAGTTTGTCAGAAATACTGCGAGAGTGAGATAATATTACAGTAATCCAAGTGGGTGACTGGCTGAAAAACAGACAGAGAAATACGTCTGATAATTTAAAAGTGAGAGCTGGTTCTCACTGGAAATGGGAAGTCAATCACAGAAGACAACTGAGGTCGGCTTTGGAAGACAGAAAACTTTGATCTTAAACACACAATGCTACCAGCCTGTTACAATCCAGCCTCATAAAATAGGAAAAAGAACAAACCACTTGTTCAAAGTCTTGATCAATCAGCAGAGCCGCTCTGTGAGTGTAATAAACCTTAAGTGTAATAAACCAAAGAGCAGCCGGAGAGAAAAGATAAAGAATGTTTTCCCACAAGGAGTTAGATAACACTGCTTATACAGGAGCAAGTGAGAGAAAGACATTTATAAATTCAGTAGGCAGAGATAAGTGGACAATACAAGGTGTGCCTTGCATGCATTCATACTCCCGTGACTGTAAAGATTATTTTTCTTGACACCTTCCTAGATTAAACTCTGTGGTCAGTCTTGACATGCAGAGTCAAAATTCCCCTTCATGAAGTTAAAAAAGCAGCTTTTCTTACTCAAATGTTTGTTTACAGCCATAACTGTGATCAGCAGACCAGGCCAGAGTACTGCATGTGTCCTAGACGGATTATTCTGCCCTTGTGAAACCATCAAGAACCAATTTCTTGGTCTGAAAATCGTCTGTGATGTTTTATCTGTTGCTACGTTTCTGAATGTAACGAGGGTCAGACCAGCCTTTTCTATCATAGATCATCAGAGAGAGGGAGTCAGAGCAAGAGAGAGAGATTAGAGACCAGACCTAATGCATCAGTCACAGTGTGCTCCTATTAAATTAGACCAGAGAGAGAGAGAGAGGGGGGGAGGTTCTGCAGTGTATGGGCAGCCACACACACAAACATACACAAACACACGCATACAAATAGCTATAGAAAAAATGCTGGACGTGTGTTAAATGCGCACAGTCCCTGATTTGTTGTAATGGAAACGCATAAGCAGAAAGTACACGGTTCTTCACTGAAATCAACAGATTCCTTTAATGTCACAGAATCTCTTAACAACCATGAGTTACCACTGACACATAAACACACACATACGCAAACAGCACATTCCAGCTCTTCTGTGTACATTTATTTGATTTCACTGGCATGAAGGAGTTGGATGACACCATTTGGGGGCAGTAGTGCTCTGAGTTTTACAAATCAGGGTGCAGGTACGGACCCCCACTCCCTCACACTGTGCTTCAGAATCTCTCCCCAGCCTGTTAAATACTGACACCACAAACACTCCCGACACACACACGGACTGCCGTCCATGCCAACCACCGCTGCACAGACGGTCTGAGCACTGAGGACACATTGTGTGTTTGACTGGCGCACCAGCAGCCTCCGTCTCTCCCTTCTATCTGCCCCTGTAGAACCTAAATGCTGCTTCCAATCTAATCAGAGTGGGTTTTTATTCTCTTTCAGAGGATATCAGAATCTGGAGCCGCTCTGAAAACACACACAAAAGCTCTCATTCACTGACATTGTCCCCAGCAGGGTGACGTAGCGAAAAAAAAAAAAGGGCTGATGACCCTGTCACTGAAGGATTTCAAACCACTGACTTATACAAAGGTTAAAAGCTCTGTGATGACAAGTATCTGCTGAAGTTTCACACCAGCTCTCATTGTGCTTCTGCTTTTATAGCTCGCCCGGCACTCTCCCCTTGTGAATGCACCAGGATTTTCATATGATGTTCTGAATCAATATTAAAGCGTAATTTTCATACTTAAAGGCTTCCTCATGATCTCCCTTTTGTGGAGTCGTCCTCCTAAGTGTCCTCTCTGACTGCACATAGCAGTACTGTCAAAAGAAAATCCCAGCTGATGTTATGGAGAGGAGATTTTTGGTAAATGGAGCCGTGGTTGTGAGCTGAATTGACTTGACGGTATTGTTAAGGAGAGAATAAAGAACTCCACGTGTGAAGGCCTTTCAATACATGCACAGCCTGGTTTGTTTCAGCCCCAGGGGCAAATATTTAATATAGTCACAAATGCTCACACCATCACTTCCATGTCCTATATTAAACTCTCTATTTCACTCCATCCCCCTCTCCCAGCTGACCCTATCATCTCACAGGCCTCTTCTCTCAAGCATCAGCTGCTCCAACCTGCTCAGATCAGATTCTTCCCCCCCAGTTTGAATCATTTGCCTCCATCAGCACTACTCTGTTTTCAGCCTCATGGCCTTTCAACCCTATTCCCAGTCTCCTCGCCATTTCTCAGCCTCTCCTCTCTGCATCCTTAGGCTCCCTCGCCACCATCACACAGAGGTCAAAAGCTCCGACGGCTGAATCTCCCACGGTTCTAACCGGTTCTTTGTCTCCCCATACAGATGCCTGCAACTTCTCAGGTCTCTGGAGATCTCAGAGGGATCTACTGGGATCATCTCTCGGCTGGCAGAATGGCTTGTGAAGTGCTTATTGATCACCTTGTTGTGTGCACTCTCTCACACAAACAGCCCTCCAAGCCTTTGGTGATACAAAGCTTTACAGGAGCTCACTAAAGCGTGCACTCTCTCTCTCTCTCTCTCTCTCTCGTCTGGACACTGCAAACAATAGTCAACAGTTCCGACATTCCTGCCTTGAAGTCAAACCCGACACATGGGCCTGACAGCTGGACTAACAATGAAATGTGTTACATTGAAATTTTAACAAATTGCTGAAAAGGAGCAAATAATGCACATTCTTTCCAAATGAGGCACATGCAGGAGAAAGTGCCACGAGGGTCTTTACAGTGAAGTGGGTCTGTGTGTTCCCACCAGGCTGTGTGCGTTTTTTGCCTGAGCCGTGTTAAACTAATTACTGGAGGTGTGACTGCTCAACAGACAGCCACCAACAACAGCCGACCCCCTGCGCACACACGCACACACACACACACGCACGCACACGCTCTCTGGTGAGAGGGGACATTATGCTGCTTTTTGTACCAAATGAGAAATGCACATGTTTTTTCACAAGACTGAAGCAAAACAATTTGAATCGAATGATCAATGTGATACGGCACTTAAAGCCTAAATCATGACATTTGTCTATTTACAAATATGACACACATTATGTTTTACTGTTACTAATCCTTACAAACACCTTTGGCTTTAGGTCAACACACTCTTCTTTTATTTATTCTTTCTTATCTACCTGGGATTTGACTTTAAACTGGGATATGCGAGTTCTACCTTTTTCTGATTATCAAAAGACAAACGACAATAAATACAATGAAATTTAGTTTAGATGAATTCACTTTTTTGTTTTCAAGAGTCCAGCTTGCATTTTATGGAAATTTACATATTGTCATTCATGCTCATTAAGGAGGGTTGAGTGAAGACATTATAAAATACGCACACAGACAATATGTACATTTCCATTACATTGTGCAACTTCATTTCATGTTATGATTTTATGACGTTTTATTAATTAGCACCATGCAACTGAACATAAACTATATCCCACACAGATTTCCTCTGATTTAAAACAGTGCAGCTCAAATCCAAACTTTTTCTCATTAACACTCGGATACATTCTGCTGTTTCTTTCTTCACTCCTTTTATATTGCTCTGAGTGAAGCTATAATCTGTTCTATATAAGAATACGAGGAGAGGTAGTCACACTCTCTCCCCTTCTCCTCCCCTCCTCCATGAGCCATTAAGGGGCAGACAGGAGAATGACGGCCCAGGAGAGAGGGGAAACTCGATCCGGGCTCAGACTGCAGCACTGCCGCTGGAGAGAGAGCCATTGTCAGGGCCTAACACAAGGATCGGCAGCACAATGACTACTTAATAACTAATAAAGTGTCCGATGACTTCAGACTAATAATCCAACAGACTAAGAAGAAAGATTGCAGAGGTTTGTAGCTGCAGGAGCGCACAGAAATGAGTGCGTAACAGCGTAAAAGAGTGCGTAAAACCACAGATGTGTTGCGATTCATGACCGAGAGACGTGCAGTCGCTGCGGTGTGGAAAGTGCAGTTCTAGTTACCTATGTGAGCACCGCAGCACAGAGCAATGACCAGCAGTAGCAGTGGCCGGAAACGGCGCACCAGAGACGGGGAGGCGAGGCGCTCAGCCCCGCGGCAACAGCATCCGGCTCTCCCCATCCCCGTCCATGCAGGGCCAGGAGGGGAGAGTGGACAGACCTCCAGAGGGCGAGGAGGGGTGGTGTCCAGGCCTTCTTCTCACTTCTACCTCTTCTTCTGTCTCTTCTTCCTCACTCTTCTCTCCTTCCTCTCCTCCTCGGGTGCGCATTAAAACACAGCTGCTCCGCGGAATGCAGGGCGGAGCGGGTGAAGAGGAAGCAAGGAGCAGAAAGTACGAGCTGAAGTCACTCCGGCCAAAGACACTTTTACTTTTTCCTCCCTGCGTAAATCCAGTAAGTGCGCTCCCTCCACGGTCTGACTTTTACCTTGTGATGATCTCTCTCTCGCTCTCTCTCTCCCTCTCTCGGGCTGGGGTTTTCTCCTCCACTCCTCCCCCTTCACTTTCTTCTCCTCCTCCTCCTCCTCCGCCTCACCGACAAATCAATACTGAATCAACCAAACCCTGTTGGCGGAAAACCCGCCTACAAAGACTCAAGTACGCACACGCACACACATGCACACACATACATATATATGTAGAGAGAGAGACACAGAGAGAGAGAGTGAGAGAGAGAGAGAGAGAGAGAGTCTGCAAAATAATGGAGAGGCTGCAGATAAAACTTGTAAAACGTTGGTAAGATGCCTTTAAATCACTGGGTACAAAGAAGACAATAATGGGTTTCCAATGCTGTGCTGCCAACACATTTTATATTGCAGTGAAAGCTTTAAGTGAATCACCATATTTACTTCAGTGTGTGCATCCTTGGTTTCTAGTATTTTTCTTAGATAACAACAACAACAACAACAACAACAACAAAAGCAACTGCAACAACAACAGCCACAATAATAACAGCACCTGTAATAATAAAAATGATTTTTATTTCTTTGAATATGAAGAAGTGAGGGTTTTAACTGTATTGGAAAATGTCAACGTGGAAAATGTGAAGGTTTATATATATATTTTTTTTAATCACTTTTTGTTTTCACCCGTCTGTGTGCTTGTTGGCTGGTTTGTTTTTAAGCAAAAATTATGCAAAGGACTACCACACAAATTATCTGGAAACTTGGGTCAAGAGGTGGGGATTTTCGACCTTTTCTTCAATTTCTCAGAAAATAATTCATGGTTGTTGATGATGATGATATTCATTAGTGCCCAACTGGGTGCAGATCCGACTAAAATCTAGTGAATTTAAAATGTGGTTTCCAAAGGGGACTGTTGGTCCTTGATAAACCAGTGCCAGTGTTTTCTGCAGAATCAAGAGCCACTAGCAGCTGGATATTTCATAGGATAAAGTTTATTAATTAGTGGGTATTCACAAACCAGTGTCTGATTCCATGTCTGGTTCCTTGATTTATATCTTCTGATCAAACAACACTCTTTTAACTTTGTGCCAAATAATGATGTTCTAGTTGGAGGGAGCTGTGCACCAGCCTTCCTGTGTGTGGATTTCTTTAGATAAGTTTGCATCTCTGCTTACTTCATAAGCACAAAGGGGAGAAGAGAAACAGATCAGAACTGTGTGTGTGAATGGAGCACCTCTGTCACACTCAACTATCTAGACAAAATAACACACAGACACACACCACACTGCACAGTTTGTAAACCTGTACAATCAGTAGAAGACTGCAGAAGGTACAAAGTGAGCAGAGAATGTACACACCTCCCAAGAATAATGACAGAGGCTGAACATACTCAGCTTTATGCAAATTGGCCTGTATCGTGCTATTGCTATTGTTTCCTTCACCTACAGCTATTTACGACTAGTACACCTTCACACCCACATTCAAGTAAAGGTTGCTGAGTTGGATAAGTTTAAAGAAAGCACAGAAGTATCTCCTTTAAACAGTATTTTTTACTGTGTGTGTGTGTGTTTGCTCATTTAATAGTCAGGTTGTGTTCTGCTGAGATGAAAGTGGTATGAGAGAAGGTATTTGCTACAATCATTTTCTGCGACGACATTCTGTGTGTATGTGTGTGTGTTTGTGTGCATGTCTCTATAACCTTGCCTGCTATGCAGCAAACAGAGCTTCACTGTGATGGATATTTTATATGCCATGTGTCATAGCCTGGAAGTTTCACTGTTAACATGACTCAACTACCATCGCTATGAACACTCTCAGCGTTGCTCTCCAAAAGTTTGGTCATGGCCACTCATTCTCTGCTGATTGTGTGGGTAAAATAAACACACAGTCATTATGCGGCTCACGAGGATTTTACAGTAAGTGTGGCCAGCGGAGATGATGTGTGCAACGCATATGGCTCTGATATTAGATTACATTCACTTCCTGTTTCTGCCAGAGGCCTCTGATCTTACCAGTGGGGACACATAAAGATGTGAGTGTAAGGAAATCTCGCCAAAATGTCACATTTTTGTATAAACCTGTGGATTTGTACCATTGTGTATACTAGTTTGTGCCTGGAAGAGGTAAACATACTGACAGGAGACAAATTTAATGAAAACACTAGAAACTGGATGTAACAGTGGTTAAAAGTAATTAAGTACATTTACTTATGAACATCACTGCAGGATGAAGGGCTCTCAGTGAACATTTAATCAATGCTTGTACACTCCGAACACAGGCTGGTTAATTCAATTACATGTGTGCATATGGTGCTATTGATCGTGACTAATTTCATATTTCATTTGAATCACACATCAGCGTGCACACACTCACATACAAAGAGAGAGAGAGAGAGAGAGAGAGAGAGAGAGAGAGAGAGAGAGACGGGGAAGCCTAGAAACCTAGATAACATAATGACCCTATTCAATGGAGTTTAATTCTATATTTCATACTAATTAATTTAATCAATTACACCACAGCTGAGACACAGCAGAGGAGGACCCCTGAAACGAATTCATCCCCCTCCCCCCACACACACACACACAGACCCACACACACAGCAGAGCTTCTCTGCCTAGTTACACGTGCATTCATACACAGTAACGCAAGCACAAAGACAGTCTGTTTCTGAACGTCCAGCTTGTCTTCACCTCCACACCTCTGCCTCCCTCCTCCACTTTATACCTCTCACCAACTCCCCCTCACCCCGGGCAGTCACTCAACAAATGGCTCTCGCAACCCAACAGAACACCTGCATGTGCACGCATGGGTGCATGTGTCAGAGCATGTAAATGCAGAGAGTTTGCATTGTTGGAAGCACGTCAAAGGTTGTGTAGGGGAAGATAAGACATCTGTGTCACACTCACACACATATGTGTACACATACAATTAACAGATCCTTTCAGCAAAACCAAGAGTTCAAATTTATAATCAGTTGCATTCATAATCCCACTTAAGTAAAAATAAAGAGATATGTTCAAAATATTTGTTGAGTATTATTATAACTGCATTATTATAACTGGTGTGTTTATGTGTATGTAGCATTTTAGGTCAAAGTACAATCTTCTAAAGCTATAAATCTACCTGTAGGCTACAGGCTCCTAAAAACTAAAAGCATTTTAATTCAAATTAACTTGTCAAAATGTCACTGCATTTCAGTACTTCGATATGCAAAATCTAATTTGACTTCAGGAAATATTTGTAACAAAATAATTTGCATTGGTTTGTAATTGGACTGCACCCATTTGGTTCTGTTGTTTTTGGGCTTAAAATGAAATAAAATAATGTGTAAACTCAAATAACTTGATGAGAATAGAAATTTAGCATGGAACAAATGCATGATAATATAACAGGGTTATATGTTTTGTATAAAAAATCTTGACTAGAAAAGTGAACAGCTAAGTCTGAAATAAATAAATAAAAGTAAAAGTTTAATTTGACTTTTGAAAGGTTGAGGATTACAGGTATAAAAATATCCACTCACACCACACTTCATGTTCACTTATTCTCAGTTAGTCAGCACAGCAGACGAACAAAAATCCCTCACATCCAATCTCTGACTCAGATAGGTGGTAAAGGTGGGGGTTGTGGGGTGGGTGGTGGCGTATGTTTATATTCCTGATGTGAGACGAGAACATAAGAGATAAAATCAAAGTAGCCTCTCATAATGCAAGTGGAAACCCAATCCCATAATAACGTGTTTGATAGCTGTGTTCCTACCCAGGCAAACTCATGTTGTGTTTCACCTGACTTGGTCTTATCAGACCATCTTTTGTCTGCACATTCACTCCACTGTTACAGAAAGACACAGAGCGAGGCCGGGGCTGGTTTCAGGTGCCTCCATGCAAAAAGTGTCAGTGGGAAAAGCATAAAGCGCTTATCTTTGGGGTCAGTTTATCTTTTAAAACACTCGAGAGAAATGAAGCGTCACCGGAGACCTCATATCAGTGGGAGAGGGTTTCTTTAATACAGGCCAGAGAGGGAGGTAATCACACAGATCCTTCTCTGCTTACGCTCTCAGTCCCCAGTCTGTTTCCCAGACCGGCCCGTTGATGTGCACTGATTGACTGGTGCTGATGCAAAACCCAAATAAAACCATGACTCCACAGTTTTGAAAAGAAACAGAGGAGACTGAAGAGAGCTCATAATGATGATAGTTCTCTCTATTCTGCTTCTACACACATTTCTGAAACTCTGCTTTCCTTTCTTTTTGCTGTGCAGACTTTTTTACCTCTGCCGAAAAAAGTTGTTATTGTTTGCTTTTCTTTATTCTTTAATTAGCAGGATTACACAAAAACTACTGAACTGATTTCCATGACATTTGATGAAGGGGTGGGACATGAAGAAGAACTCATTACATTTAGATGTGGATCCGGATCACAGGCGGATCAAGGAATTCTTTTCACTTCCTTCAACATTGTTTTTCGACATTTTCCTTAAGGATCTTGATGAAGAAAATCAGACACAAGTAGGGGGCTGATATTTATAAGTGTGTGTGATTTGGGGTGAATCCAAAAATCCAGATCTAGTGAATTTGAGAGGGGACTGTTGAGCCTTCGTAGAGGTATGCACTCCACAGAATGCAATTCTAGTTTACTAGTGCAATGCACGTTCTTAATATGAATGTTTGGAATGGGCTGTTTGGTTGGCCTGTGGTAATGCTGGTGGCAGCATTCTTTCTGAAACTCCAATTGTGAATAATACATGTGTTTTTTCATTTTAAGAAGGATTGCTTTGATACGCTCCGGAGCAACTTCAGAATTATTCTATATATTGTGCTGGATGTTGTGTGCAAAGGTTTTAAAAAGAAGATAGAAAACGTTTTGTTCATCATACCTGGTTTAATGGCAATAAAGATGTTGTGTGTCTATGATCTATCGGATGCTGTTTTTTTGCATTGAATATATAAAAATTCCTGGACCTGACCCCTGATCTAATAATGGGTTCTTCCCTTCTGTGGTGAGTTTCGTGGTAATCCGTCTGCTAGTTTTTGCGTATTCCTGCTGACTGACACGAGAAAACATTATCTCCTTGATGGAGATAGTGATTCTTGCATGCATACGTGCATTGAAAATAATTATTTAATGCTGTGAAATCCAAAGTACACTGCCAATATATTTTGGTAAATATAAATGTATTGTTTGTCTGTTAAAGTATAAACCAAGATGTATGTTTTGCTGCACTTAGTGCAGTTTTTCAAAGATTAAATCAAAACCTAGCAAACACAATACAGAATGTCTAGTGAAAGTGTCACTGTCCCATAGAGACACTTTCCAGTTTTAGCTTGACAAGGTATCATTCCATAGAAGAAAAAAAACAAAAAACATGACTTGTAATTACAAAGGGAACTTTTCTCTGTAAATGGTATAACAAATCATGTGTGAATAAATCTGAAATAAACATCTATTTATCTCATCATCCTCTTTATCTTTAGCTTCTCCCTCTTCATTTCCCTCATCTATCATTTCATCCTTTGTGCTGAAACATCTGAAGCTGCACACAGCTGCATCAGACGGCACACTCAGTGACAACGAAGCCTCTGTTTTCGCTCGGCAAACACATCCACACACACACACATCCACACAGAGCAGTAAGAAGGAAACAGCTGAAGGATGTAATAGGGCAGATGAGGATCATGGGGTTGCAGTATGGTTTGAGTCAGGGTGAATGTTTGGCAGCTGCGGGACAAAGACACACTATTAAAACTGATTTCCTCTCGCCTTCAGCCCACTCTGCAGTGAAACTTGTTTTGTCAGTCATCTCGCCCGCTACCATCGAGTTAAATAAGCAGAAGCCTTGTGATTCTACCAACGCTCATTTTTCATGCATCATTTGTCACTTTTCCAGTCTGTACATCTCATCATGAAGGCAGCGCTGGTGATAATTGTTCACCAAGTTTGTTGCTATATTTTCTGTGCATATACTTTGATCACATCACACACAAACATCCCTCGTTCTTTTCCGCTCTGTCTTTCTCTCTCAGATACACGCACACTCAGACACGCACACTCAGACACACACACACACACACACACACACACACACACACACACACACACACACACACACACACACACACACACACACACACACACACACACACACACACACACACACACACACACACACACACACACACACAGGCATGTTGCTTTGTTGTTGTGCTGGTTTCTACACATGTAGAGACACACGTACACACTCGTACTGAGGCTTCATGGGTATTTTGAGCATTGTAGCTACAGATGGTCATCTTCCATCTCCTGCTGGGCCTTCCACATTCTCCAGTGGTAAACACAAACCCCCTACACACACACACACACACACACACACACACACACACACACACAGAGTGAGAGTGTGACAGAGAAAATGTAGGGTATCTATAAATCACTCATAACATCAGAGCCATATGCTCATACCTGTCTGTGAGGATGAAGCCCAAACACAGGTGAGCCCCTCACATTCCAGCGGCCTACAACCTGACAGATATGGGGGGAGAGAGAGAGCAAGAGACACATGGAGAGAGAGAGAGCGAGAGAGAGGGAGGGTAAGAGCTCACTACCCCACTCTCTTTCCTACATCCAGCTGTGACTGCCTCTCTCTCTCCTTCTCCCCCTCTCCTCCCCTCTATTCCCCTTGGGATAGAGTGCTCAGAGTGGCAGATGGGTGGAATGCATAATACATCGTCTATTTGGGGGGCTGGGAGGGTGCAGTGTCTGTGTGTGTGTGTGTGTGTGTGTGTGTGTGTGTGTGTGTGTGTGTGTGTGTGTGTGTGTGTGTGTGTGTGTGTGTGTGTGTGTGTGTGTGTGTGTGTGTGTGTGCAGTCAGTCCACAGGGAGTAGGCTGTAGAGTCATTATAGATCTAATGGTTGTGTTTTAGACGCTGCGCCGTGCCGATCTCATTTGAAGTGCAAAAGCCAAATGAGTGTGAAGCGTTTCATTACTCATGCTCTGTGTGTGCACACTCCCAGTCGGTTCATGGGAGGCAACAGATCAGTGATGCAGTCAAGACTTTGTAACTGACACATGAGTATATATACATATCTGTATGTATGTGTGTGTGTGTGTTTGTGTGTGTGTCTGTGTGTGTATCCTGAAGGACATTTAAGGTGGATGCTTGATTGGATTGAATCTTTTGTTCTCCGCGCTCCTGCTTCTTCTGCCTCCCTGCTCGTGTAAACAGACTTTATTTCCCTAATTACTATGATTACAGCAAGATGAGGCCTATGTATCATAATGTTGTGTAATTAGCACTCAATTGTGAACTAACAAGACCTCCTCAGGCATAGGTAATGGATTTTGGATAGACAAGCTGAGCTGAGGCATGACTAATATATCATGCGTAAGTATAATCAAGGCCTCCTTCTTTGGAACAAGGTTTCTTACACACACACACACACACACACACACACACACACACACACACACACACACACACACACACACACACAGAGGAAGTTTGAGTAAGAGTGCATCGATCAGCATTATTGTGAGAGAAGTTCATTTCATCCCTATCATGAATAACACCAGGGCCACGCTCGGACCATTTACCTCCTTGGGATTTAATGGGGGTACATATACCCAGAGCGGATAAAGGAAGGTTGTAAGCTGGTGGAGGTAAAACCCACAGCGGTGAGGGAGGCAGCATCGGTTTAAGCAGACAAACAGCGAGGGGGGGCGAGAGTGTGAGGAAGAAAACAACATGGTAGAAAACAAAGTGAGAGAACAATGAAGACAAGATGGAACAAGAGAGAGCTGGCAGTGGTTCGCTGGAGATTCATTAGGCTTGTCAGAAATGCTGGCTGTGAATATGCTTGCACAGCAAGCTCCTCTGTGGGCACACACACACACACACACACACACACACATACATACACAAACGTACACAAACATGCACACTCCATTGCCGCAGGTGTATGGAGCTCTCCTCTGCTGACAGGTAGGGATGAAAGCATGATAGGGACGGTGGGATTTGGAGCCACACTGCGAAGACAGCAGGCTGCATGTCTCCAAATGGCTGCTGCGGGAATTAACTCATCCTGAATGGCAGTAAGTCCTGTGCTTTGTGGCACACGTCGAGAAAAACGATGTACACAAAAATCTTGTGTAAACGTGACTGAAAGAGCTTCAAATTTTCTATTAGTTTTCTGGGACTCAAAACAAAGACGCTTAGTTTTCTACTGCAGCGCAACACTTTGGAAACTTTCTGTTCTGTGACAGTTAGTAGGAACTCGAGTGCCACATCAAGTCATAAAGAAAGAATCAGTGCCGAATTTGTCAGTTTGTCTGGTTAAATAGGGCTTAAAATGCTGCTGAGTGAGTGCCCAATGGAGTGAAAAAGTAGGTAGCATGTTATATCACAAGTAAGCTGCTTGAACAGGAACCAATTTGTACACGAGACACTCTCTTTCTACTCCCCTCTCTTTCACTTCCAGAATAAATCAATGATTCTATTATGCTTGTTTGTTTAAGGTGAAAAGCTTGAGATGAAAAATGACTAACAGATGATGAAATGACCTGAAATGTGTGATGCAAGCTGTGCAAGTGCAAGACTCCTTTGTGTGTGTGCACGCATGACTGCATGCATATGCATGTTTCGTCTTGGAGCGCTGTGTGCCTGGGCTTTGGGCAGTGTGTAAATCTCAGCTTTTAGGTGGAAGACAAAATCCCCGTCTGATTCTCCAGCTGTTCACACAGCCGTTTCTCTGTCTCATAAGCCCGGCCGTTCACAAAGACGTCTTTGCTTCACACAAACACACACACACACACACACACACACACACACACACACAGACAAATACAAAAGGAGAATATACTAACAATTAATAGTTTTTTTCTTTCAGCGTCCAGTGAGTGAAGTGGCAGCTCCGAGATGCAGCCTCTCATCACAGAGACGATCTCAGTGGGAGATGGAGAGAAACTCCACTCCAGCAGCTGTACGCTGGATGACTGTTCCATGTGTTCATGTCTCACTGGAGATCCATAAAGCCTGACCGCCACAGCCCAAGACCCATCCCGAGTTAGTGTGTGTGTGTGTGTGTGTATGTGAGTGTATGTGAGTGTGTGTGTGTGTGTGTGTGTGTGTGAGTGTGTCAAAAAATTGCACAGAAGGAGAAAAAGATATAAGAACTATCTGTATATATTCTTTAGACCCAGAGAGGTATTGTATGTCCTCCACACCCTACAGTAGTATAACGTTTTGTGATCCTGTATAATGTCTTACTGCTGCTGTCATATAAAACCAGTCTCTCTCTCTCCCTCTCCCTCCCTCTCTTAGAAATACTTTTCTTTCCTGTGCACTTTTTGACATGGCGAGACAGTATTTACTTTTTTCAAACATCATTCTCTGTTGAAATGATCAGACTGGCACAGTGCATCTCTTTCTCTCTCCTCTTCCAATGAAAGGGGGGGGGGGGGGGGCTCAGCTGTGGGCTCCGGATCATGGGACTATGTTTCCGTGACAACCAGACATCATCAGTGAATGCTGACACTAAAATAACAGACTGAATAATTTAGACGGATCCATTTTTAAACAGCATGTCAATTCACATCACTGGCCGCAGACACCCCTGCTTGGCACCCTGCAGACAGGCCCACCCACCCAGGCCGGGTGAAGGGTGGGGCCCAGTGTCCAAAAGTCATTGAACAACAACAGTGTGACTGTTACAGAGAAAGTAGTCATGGAAAGTAGTTGTAGTGGTGTTGTGTAGTCGTACAATATAGGTCAGTGTTTTCTCTTGAGATTGACGAATAACTGTTTAAAATGAATATTCGCATGGTAAAAAATGTATTGCAGTACTGAAAAAAATACACTTGGTAGCAGAATATGGAATAATGAAAATGGCATACAAATATCTGTAGGACCCTAAGTCATACAGTCTGATTTTAGATCCTGTTTATCCATGAGAGATGAAAGCAGTTGGACGCACCACATGGCTCCAAGATCAAAGTTCAAAAAGACGTCATCCATCAGGGTTAATTGTCATGACTAATTTTCCTCATTTAACTCTGTTTAAAAAAAGACTACAGACATTAGCAGTGATGAATGACCGTTTATCAGCATGAAGCCTTGGTGCAATATTATAATAAGTAGCTTTAATTAATTAAGACTGATTTGTAAAGGATGTAACATAAAGAAGTAAAGTAAGGGTCAAAGGAGAGTGAAGAAGCTAAAGGAAGTTGTTATGTGATTCTAAAATTTGAGGTTTTTTTCACAGTTTACTTTAACATTTTATAACTTATTATCAGTTATTCAGTTATTCCATACGAACACACTCTCTCTGTTAATCTCCCTCGAGCTTCTTATAAATTCTTCCAAAAAGCTTTTGTATCAAAAGAAATAGACACAAATATGTTTCACATGTCACACAAAAATCGAATTGATGAGTGACTCAGATGGAACCTCGGGCAAGGAACCAAATTTTTCTGAACACATGATTTATCCTGCTTTTCCTCAAGGCCTGAATATTGAGAAATATTCACACACCATTGTGTCTGTACATGTTTGTGAGGGTGTCTGTAGAGAGTGTGTGTGTGTGTGTGTGTGTGTGTGTGTCCTCTACCATTATTTTCCAAGTTTGCATTCACACCCACACACACCCAGTCACCAGAGGGCTGAGTGGAGTAAGAAATCAGGGCTAGTAAATATCCTCATAGGTGTCTCACTCACATTTCATGTCACCAGGAACTTTGGAGTCAAAAACGGATCTGAGGGTCCCACATTGAACCAAACTGAACAACCCCTCCTCGCAAAGAAACACATGATACCAACACACATTATTGTATTCTTGTACTTAGCCAATAATAGAATTTAAGATGGTTGTAACCAATTATTGTCGCTGTGAACGGCTGATCATAATCAGCCGTTCATGGGGGCCCTCTGTCACCTTGAGGCCCCAGGCAATTGCCAGCTTCACCCGACCTGTTGCAATGCCCCTGAGTGTCACGTTGTCCTCTCAACCTCTCTCTTTAATTGTGCTGTCATCTAACTGTTGTGTGAATTCTTTAGTTCACACTATCAGAATCATAACAGCTCAAAATCAGTCGCCTTGAAAACAACAGCCTATAAAATGTTCAGGTTTAAGAAGAGTAAGTCTGTGGGTCCACAATATTCTTCCTCAGGAGTGTCTGAACACACCCACCCTTCAGGATAGTGCAAAGTCTTCACGCAACATTATTATCTATCTACATTTATGGCCCTCACTTTTAATCACATTAACAAAACCTCATGTATAACCTTTGTGCTGCTGAGAGAATTCTATTGACATTTCCAGCTTCAATTCTGCATTTGGAATTCAGTGGATGATCATAATTTACATAAAGATACCTCCCAGCTCTCTTTCTTTCTCTCTTTCTTCCTCTGACATTAGTGTTCAAATTTGACCTAATTTCTTGTGCTGGGGTTTGGGGACATACAAGCACCCCACCTCTCACCCCACCGACCTCCAGGCATTGCACCTGGGTACAGCTCTCACATGTGCACACAGAGATAA
Source organism: Paralichthys olivaceus (assembly GCF_024713975.1). Lineage (NCBI taxonomy): Eukaryota > Metazoa > Chordata > Actinopteri > Pleuronectiformes > Paralichthyidae > Paralichthys > Paralichthys olivaceus. The sequence goes on along the minus strand of NC_091096.1, from coordinate 13,858,510 downwards.
ACACACAGAGAAATGTGTGCATAGACATACGCATACGGATAACATAAAAAGACAAAAGCACACAAATGTGTGTGCTCATACAGATGTGTGTTTCCAGTCTGCAACGGCCAATCAGACTGTGTTTGAGCAGTGTGCCACTCCTGACAGCCGTCGTCAGGAGGTCTCCCATCAGGTCCTATAACAACTAACCACCATGAACACCTGGGTAATGGCACACACACACACTCTAAATACATTGTGGAAACCGCTGAGGGACACACAGCAGGATTGATCGTCCTCAATGGTATTGATTAGCCTACCCCCAACTCAGACCAGAAGATACCAGCTGTGTCAAGCCGTTTACTTCCCAAAGTGCTCCGTCTCCTGTGTGGAAGATGAAAATAATGACGCTGAGAGCGTTTCCTCTCAGAGAAATTCTGCTGCCTGCAAAAGGGCAGGAAGTCCGTGGGGAGACAGTTACCTCAGATGAAGGTCGCTTCAAGACATTTGTTTTAACCCCTGCCCTGGTCCTGTGTGTGTGTGTGTGTGTGTGTGTGTGTGTGTGTGTGTGTGTGTGTGTGTGTGTGTGTGTGTTTGTGTGTTTTCCTGTACATATAATTTGGTGAGCACCATTTTAAGCATAGATCCTACAGAGGGACGACATTTTTGGAAAGTGAGGATATTTTTACATTTTGAGGGTTAAGATTTGATTTGAAATGTGTTTGTCAGGTCAAATGTAACAAATGTAACTAGTCTTGTGTATTAGGCTTTGTGTCATTTTGCATGTGCACACGCTTTACACCCAAATTTGCAAACTCGAATACAATGCTACAAAGTTCAGAGTTTTCTTTTCTAACTTATTCTTATTTATAGTTTATACTTTATTCTCATAGGAGGGAGCAGCGTTTCTAAATGATTTATAAAAACATGAATATTTTCCTTTTTGCACAGCTACAAGCTGAAACGCAGTATGATAATATCCCAATGTAAGATTTACTGGGCTTGGAAAAGATTATTATGCAGCTCTTTTTCATTTGGGACTCACAGATTTTCCTTCTTTGTATCACTCTTCTGTCTGGTACCAAGACAGAAAATCCATGATTCTCCATCGGAAGCCTTTTGTTCATTTGCTCTTTGCAATGTGATTTGATGCACTAAAAATAAGACAAGCAGTTGTATTCATGTTCAAAACCTAAACAACTATTGTTAGTATCCTCTCATGAAGATACTGCATCACTGCGAATCTGTCATGAATTACATCACTGGGGAGAAGCTGCAGTTAGAGGAGTCCTGACTGTCTGATTTACAGTAGGTGGGCACAAGACATTTGTGTTTAAAGGTTCAGTGTGTAGAATATAGTGAGATCCACCTCACCCTCCTCTTCCAAACATTAAAGAGAACCTGTGGTCGCCTTCAGTCGTCATAAAAACACAAAAGGTTTAGTTTGTCCAGTCTGGATTACTGTTAAAAAACATGACAGCCCCCGAAGAGGAGTGGGGACCCTGTTTGGGGATGAAATGCCATTAACTTGAAACGTGTCTTATTCACATGTTGTTTGTTCTTAGTTAACTTCGTTCATTCATTCAGGAATCTGCTGGTTTTGTTCGAAGTGTGTGTGAACCTTTCTGTGCCGCCGCCCGGACAGAACCTCTTTCCTATTGTGTGTGCAGTTGCTGTTGCTAATGTTAAGCTAGATGTTGATGGGCAGTGAGGCCCTGTCCCAATTTCTCTCCCTTAGCCCTACCCCTAGATCTGAAGTACCCTTCGCTGGGAGTGTCCCCCCTCCAAACGGAGCCACAAGGGAGAGGGCTAGAAAATCTTCCCCTAGGAATCCGGACACCACATGCTACGTCAATTCATGATCAATACACAGTCAGTCAGTGTGATTACATCGGTTACTTCAATGTAACGTTCTGTCCATAGAAACTTCTGCCCCGCACTGAAAACATTATTAGATTATCAAGGAAGTTTTTTTCCAAACCACACTTCCACTTGGCCTGCTTAAAGAATGATTTCTCAACAGAAACATGGCTACTTGAGTTCTTCAAAACAAGTTTCAGTTTGCAAATTTGCAATTATGCCTGAAGTCACATTTTCAGCATTCAGATGTTATTTCTGTACATACAGGTGAGAATTCCTGCCTGACACCTGAGCCCCTGTACCATCCCCTCCGATCTGACAGGCTGCTGTTTGGATTCCAGACATCCGTCCATCTCTTTCCTCCCCCAACTCAAAATGTCTCCCTCTTGCTCTGCCCCCTTTTTTCCCTCTTTGGCCTCTCTGTATTTTTGACAAGCTGGCACACTCAAAGGGCATTGTCAAAAATGTCAAACTTTATGAAATATAGATATAGGAAGAGATGCACAGAGGCTGAGGAAGAGGGGGAAGGAAGATGAATGAAGGGAATATAAGAGAAGTGTAAAGTAAGCGAGAGAAGACAGAGTGAGAGAGTGAGGAAAGAGATATGAGCTCTCTGTGGTAAAAGACAATAAAGTGTGAAAGGTTTTTCCTTTGTTTGATGTCCTCCCCTCAGGGGCTGTGTGACAGAGACTGCTGCAGAGTCAGAGTTAAAAGAGGAAAAAATGACAGGAGCCATTTCTCTCTTTTTCTCTCTATGGCCCTTCAGGATGTTGGTAGTGTGTGGAGTGTGTGTTTCAGAGAGCGGACGAGAGAAAAGGGGAGAACAAGAAGCAAAAGAGAGGGAGAGAGGGAGCCCTTGGGGTCTAATAAATCAGGCCTGCATTGAACAGGAGGGTCCTGAAGGATTTTGTGTGGGAAGACAGGTGTCCATAGCATTCTGGGGCAGAGGTTACGGTCAGACATATCAGTCATTCATACACAGACACAGACACACACACAGGCAGGGGTTGAAATTAACCAGAGAAAAAAATGGTTTCCTCCTCACCTCATTACCATGTCACAGCTCTCTGCTTCATATTTGGTTTCATTTTTAAATGTGAAATACTGCTGTGATCAAATAATGAGAGCAAAAAGCAACGCGAGCCGCTTCTATAAACAGTTTATCATTGATTACTGCGGCGCTTATTGTGTTTCACTGTGTTTTTTCTTTCAGTTTGTAAAAAAAAAAGTAAGGCTGGCACCTCAGCTCACTGTGGCGGAGGCTCCCCGACAACATTAGCATAATAATAATTTGCAGGCTGGAGTTATGGAAATGAAATAAAATATTGTTCCTTTATTCTGCAGCACGCAGCAGTATTCTGCAAAGACATCCAGTTATTATACACGACAAATATGAATTTAAGACACAGGTTTGAGCCGGAACGAAAGCTGCTCACCTCTCTCTCTCTGCGTCTGTGCTATTTGAGTATGGCCGAGCTGTGTGGACTCTTTGAATTCACCTGCATTTATGTATAACTGCAATTATGTATAAGCTATGTGATTTTCATATACATTTTCATATAATTCTGAACAATCATACTACATTTAATAACAGGCAAATTATTGAATAGTTCTTTTCCATGATTAATTCATCATTAAAACATTCGCAGTGAAGGTTGGAAAACACGATGTGGAGACAAAAACTAAATCAATGAAACCAGATTAAAGCGACTTTGATTTCTAAGAACCACTCAAACATTTTGAGTTTGCTGTTCACAAGATGCAGCAGCTGATGTGAAAAGACAGCTCTCTGTGGACTGATTATCAAGGAAAATAGATTTGCATAAAGCTGGAAAGGATAGAAAGTAATCTCAAAGGGTGAAGATATTCATCAGTTAAATGTAACTCTTTATAAATAGAGGTGATTACCTGTTTTCACTCCTGTCCGTTGTTTGTTAGTTGGTTTGTTTGTCTGTAAGCAAGATTATACAAAAATGATTTAATGGATTTCCACAAAACTTGGAGGAAGGACGGGACATAAGCCAAGACAGAAAATTTAAAAGAAACAATTAGGTTTAGTGTGGATCTGGATCATTACAAGATATGGGTTTGTCAACATTTTCATTGATTTCTCAGAGATGAATTTGTGAATCTATACATGAAAAAATAGATGTGATGTGTAGTAGAGTGAAATTTATGAGTGTGTGCAATTTGATGGCTAATCTCTGTTCATGAATATAACCATGCACAAATCATGCAGGTGCATGGCTGCATAGAGCTGTTTATGGCAGGATGCTACAGAGGAAGCTGCTGCTATCAAAAAAGAAGTTTGACAAAGAGCACCTTGTATTTTCAATACTGGAAAATGTTTTGTGGACGTTTGTGCTGCAACAGAAAATGCTTGTTTGAGGTTATTGCTGCCATACGATACGAGACCAGTTATTATTAAAAAGAATTCACTTGCTTTTTCCATTTTGTTGGTCTACCCTCGTCACTTAGAGGAAGATCAGATCACATTTTATGACAAATTACTGCAGAAAAATGAAAAGTAGTTACAAACAGTTCAGTTCCCCACTGTAAATATGTATACGTAAACGAGTGTGCGTGTGTAACTTGTATAACTATGGATCTATAGTTTAGTCTATGTAATAAACACAGGAGGTCCTGAGAAACTGAGCTGTATATTTGTTTCTGGGATAAAACCAGACCAGTCAACTTTCCATCATTTGTTTGAATCGCGTGCGTGCGTGCGTGCGTGCGTGTGTGTGTGTGCGCGCGCATATGCTTCAGGGTTATGGATAGGGGAAACGTTGCATGCCTCTCTTCTCTGTCCTCCTTTTCACCCTTACAGATGCTGAAAAATAAAAACTCCTTCATGCCGCACTCATACACACAAACTTTACATGCACGCAGACGCGCACACACAAAAACACACACATGTGCAGACAGTCAAAGAGTGAAGGGTCCCGCAGAGTTCATAAGCTAGTGAATAATAAAAGCGTCACACTGGACCAGGCTGTCTGTTGTAAAAATGGCCTGTCTGTGACATGAATATGATTTTTGCTGTGTGTGTGTGCATATGCAGATGTGTGTGTGTGAGCGAGTGTGCTCTCTATGGTAACTAGATGAATTATTCACTGTTTACCGACGAGGAAGCATTTAGGCTCCCAGGAGTGGTGCTCAGAAGCAGGCCTCACCTCTCTCCTCTTGCCTTCTCTATCTCTATCTCCTCTCCTCCATCTCCTCTCTTCCTTCCCTCTTCCCCTTCTTGCCAATATCACGCTTTTATCCTATCGCTCCATCACTGGAGCTCTTGGTTCTAACAGGACGATAGCACAGCTGCACAAATGTTCTAATGGTGAAATCTCTGTTATGGTGAACTCACAGTAGGAGAATCTATTTACATGTATTAAGCTGAGGATGGGGTTTAGCACTTCCTGTTTGGGGGCTGCCTCCGCTGAATTAGCATCACTTCACTGACTGGACTCAGGCACACAGATATACCCACACAAATGTGCATAAATCACTGGAAGCCAAGTTTAATCTGTTGCTCTTGCACACACACACACACACACATGGCTCTGATGGCTTTGCTTAAATGGCTTTAACTCTACATATACATGAGACTGCAGCTTCTTACTCACATAATTTCCTACTGGTCAACGTTTGGCTTACCATTGTGAGTAGGAAAAGACTTCAACTAGCAACAAACAGCTAAGATTGCTCCTGATTCAAACTGATTGTCATGGCCAACGACGGAGGAATCACTGAACATGTCAAAGTTCACTACAACTGCAAGGATTGCCGGGCATTTCAAATATCTTGGACATCTGTTGGACAAGGAGAGGGCCCGCGGTCGCCAACAACGACAGTGGAGACTCACTCTTTGTGAGGACCTAGCAAAGTTGCAACCCTGGGAAGAAAACAACTGCGACGGGGATGAAGAAACATGGCAGCTTGAGGAGACTGACTACAATGACGAAACACACCAGTCTGAGGATTGGGACGAGGAAGCCCTCAGCACTGCAGAGATCCTCACTGAGACCACCAAGCAGAACCAGGAGACAGACCTCCACAGATGTTACAAGGAGCTGCAGGAGTTTCATAGAATCAACCAGCAGAGGTTTGCTGTGGAGCTGCAGGCTGATAGGAGCAAAAATTAGGCTCTCCTACATGAACTGGAGGAGTCCCTCTTGGAAATTCTCCCTGCTCCAGAACCTGTGGAGACTGAGTTGTCTGAGGAGACGCCCAAAAAGAAGAAGTCTTCATTCTGGAAAGCAATTAGACGGTGTCTGGGACTGAGGAGGTGTAGGACGCAAAAAGACACTGCACCTAACAATTGATTCACACCTCATAGTTGTTCACCTGTGCTCCTCCTGGATGAAATCATGTCTGAGATGTCTTGAAAATGTTATATAATGTATATGTGATGTTATGTATATATGTAATATGATGTTCACAAATAATAAAAATTGTATTATCCCATCCATATATATTGCTTCATGTAGTAACAGTTAATTTTGAGGTGTCTGAGGAGATGCCCAAAAACCGCACACACGCGCGCGCGCGCACGCACGCACACACGCACGCACACACACACACACACACACACACTGGTTAAAACACAGTTAATACACGCACTAATCAAGCTCCAATTACCAGGAGGAGGCTTTCACACCTGGGTACCAAACTCCCTTCATCTAATTGGCCCGCTGAGAAAAATCGCTAAGCTGTTCACATCTGCAGAGATCATACACACGTATATACGCACACACACACACACACACACACACACACACACACACACACACACACACACACACACACACACACACACACACACACACACACACACACACACGGTCACTCTGCACCAATCAGTACAGAGTTCCTTGGGCAATGTGCACAGTACCATCCTTTCCTTTATCCATCCTTTATCCCATGGTTCATCCCGTGCTTTCAGCTCCATCGGTCCCAATTACCACAGCCAGGGACCCCAATCCCTGGAACCAAACCTCAATACACACACACACACACACACACACACACAGACACACACACACTTATACACACATATATGAACACACATATACACACACACACACACACACATATATACACACACACACACACATATATACACACACACACACACACACACACACAAAGTGCACTTAGCCAGAGACCAGCTTAGACCATAACAAAAAGGTCCAAGCTCTTTGGCCTGTTGGTACCGTTATGTATTTTGGGAGTTTTGTTAAGTGGATGTGCATATGTGTGTGTGTGTGTGTCTGTGCATGTGTGTGTTTTTGGAGTTGGGTAGTTTCCCATCCGGAGCAGCCGTTGTGCTGCTTATTAAACAAAGCCTGTCTAAAGCTGTCCTAATCCTTTCCCATAGCTATCCCTGGCTACACATTTAGACGCGCACACATACACGCACACTCACAAAGACACACACATTTCTGTGCAGTGCTCAGCAAACATTTTTTTTACTCTGTCAACTCCAACTGATAAAGGGAGACATATGAATTTTCTTTCCTATCTTTATTCTTTCATTTCTATGAGAATTATCTTGCAACTTAATATTTAGACTTTGGAAATCAAAACTCTGCCCTCTCTCATACAGAGCCCCTGCTCATGTACAGATTTGATCAGCTCCTGCTCAAAACTGTCTCCACTCAGATATATTGTCCAGTGCTTCAGAAATGAAGTTGATGAATTCAATAATCAGTAACCGTCCATAAAGAAAGAAAAGCCAGGAAAACAGTGATGATTTAATTCACACACACACACACACACACACACACACACACACACACACACACACACACACACACACACACACACACGTTAGTCCCTTCGCCCTCGCTTCTAGTGTTTGGGTGTGTGGCAGATCAAACAGCCAAAGCATTGCATAATGTATTTTTGAAGCATAAATTCATTTCATAATGAAGGTCAAAGAAACCTGGAGAGGTCTCTTGACTTTATTTCAAAATGAATACGGCAAAAGTTACAGAACTATAACACAAGGGTGTTTGCCTTTGGACTCACAACACAAGTGTGAGCCCATCAAATCATCATCATCCATTTCAGCTCATTTAGCTGCATACAACAGTTTCAAGGGACTGGGCAACAGCAGGGGTGGGGAACCTTTCCCTACCAGGAGACATTTCAGTTTTTATACCACCCTAAATACTACATACTAAATTATTGAATACATGTCCCACTTGCTTCTCTAATGGGATGACTGTAACTGCTGATGTCAGATGGTAGTGATAATGATGCTTGTTTTAGCCAAAACAATTTGCTCAAACAAATCCTCCCACATCTCCTCCCTCATATCAAATTTGACAATGATACCATTAACAAAATGGCAAGTTTGGAGGTATTTGTTATGTCTGTTGTTTCATTAACGCCCAACTCGTTATGTTTAGCAGCATGTTTCAAACTGTAATGAAGGTCAAGATTCCCTTTTTAGTTTTAATTCACCATAAAGGAATCGTTATAATAATTTATTTTGGACAGTGCGACAATCCTCACCTTGGTTTCCTTTCTTGACAAATATGTTAATTGTCAGCAATGATATACGTCTTGAGAGCCAGAGGTTCCCCACCCCTGGTCTACAGGAAGTCTCGACTGCTAGGCCAAGCATTACAGTAAGTTATGAAATACACAAGTTTTCACCTGACTGTATTATTCATTATTCAGTGAAAAAAAGTTTGGGAACTGGAGCCACAATGGAAATATTGCAAAACAACAACTCTGGATGTTGCCAAGTTATCATTAACAGCAAACTGCATCATAGTGACACCTAGTTGTGCAAATGTCTCTGACTTGTGAGGCCACCTACAGAATTATCTGTTTCACAGGTGGATGAAAAGAAGATGGAGACATTAACACAATGTCTCCCTGGTCAGGAAATGCATCTCTAATACCTATTTGTATCACATCAACAACATATTTTTGGTATGCAGTTTATTTTGCAGGTCATATAACATCATAAATACATTTGTAAAATAGTGTAGGAAACCTTAGTTCATCCTAAAATGATGTGCTTTGTAACCAAATAACATAACATAATAATACAGATGGTTGCATAAATGGTCAAATGAATTGAATACACATTCTGTCAAATGTCAGAAGCTGCCTGGGACGAAGAGCTCTGTGATATAAAAGAAGATTGATGATGGTGAATGATCAAAGATGGATTTTTAACAAAGTAACTTTTTGTAAATTTTTGAACAGAATTATTTTTGTCATTGAACAATTTTCATAATTTCTCCACTGTTTAAACCCTTAATTTCATCTTTTAACTACTTATTTATGGAGCAACCAAAATTCTACATGACTTTCTATTTAAGTTGGAGAGTCTCTGGACTGCCTGACGCCTGATAGGCAAGTCCTATCTGACTTTACATTTAGCCGTATTTACTTTATTGTCAGCTGTTGTGTGCATGTGTGTGTACGTCTGAAAATGCATGTGTGTAATGAGGCTATTATGTCTGTGGCTGCTCTCTCACTAAATGTGTGAAATGAGAAGACTGGAAGTGTTTTCACATCTTTTGTGATATTTCCAGCTCTGGTTCGTGAGCACGGCACCCTGTGACTTCACTAATTAAAAAGGCGTGTGTGTGTGTGTGTGTGTGTTTAGTTCTGATGGTTAAGGGTAGTGTAAGTGGAGAATGCATTATGTCAATGAGTGTCCATTACAACTATAGAGAGACCTGCGTGTGTGTGTGTGTGTGTGTGTGTGTGTGTGTATAGGTACACTGACCAACAAAGATAATTTCCACAAAATGTGTCTACACACTGAAGTTGTCACTTATAGAAATTACATCTCAGAGTAGTTTCATGCATTAATACACACGCAGACACACACACAGTGAAGGAGAGGTGATTTGAGAGGAGCTGAGGTTGTTTGAAGAGCTGCTTCAGACACATGCAATTTCAATATTTCAACGCTTCTCAGTGAAGAGTCCTCCACATGGACGCAGCTGTCAAACACAGACACACATATATTACACATTCACACTCAGAGCCATCCCCTCAATAAGTGTGTGTAATATGTGTCCGAGAAGAGCATGGCCACAAGCGCTTCTTTGTTCCAAGACAAAGAGCAGGTCAAAACATCATTAGTGGGAGGCTGCAGGACACACACGCTCACACAAAAATACACACACTGTTTTCCAGATGCTAATATTATTGCCAGCAGGGGTTCCAGGCCCTAGTGAGACTCTGAAGCAATCATTGAACTCACAGTGGGGAAGAGCATTACTTCTCTGCGACACACACGGGCAGCTGCAGTTTTAGTCCAAAATAAGGAGAAATAATTTTTTTATGAAAGTGACAAAATAAAAAGGAGAATGGTGAGTGGACAGGGAGAGAAGAGAAGAAGAGAGAAAAACTGTTTACATATCTATTGTCCAGCCACAGAAAAGGGAGCCCTGTCTATAACCTTGTCCTCGTGAGCCAAGGCATAAATCACTATAAATTGTGTTTGTTCACACTAATCCAACCTTGGTGTGGTGTGGAACAGTGCAGTCAGCACCTATGTGTGTGCGTGCATACACACACATACACACACACACACACACACACACACGGTAACCTGACCTCTCTCCTCTCTAACCTCCTCTGAACTGACATCAGCCTCACGTAACGCTCTGACATCAGCTCTTAGTCCAGTATATCTAATAAAAAACACTTTGTAAAACATTACATAGCATAAGAACAATTGCTATTTCGCTTCAGCTCTTATTGGTGCGCACTGCTTGCAGCATCGCCCACACTGCAGACACTAATTAGATGCTCTTATATCCACTCCCACTGTCTCCTTTCTCTCACTTTGCTTTTATTTTTCTAATTTGTCTGAATGGCTGCAAGGTGTAAGGCCAGAGGAATGTGCTGGTGTCTGAGCCTGCACAAACACACCCTGCACTGTGAAAGCAAAGGACAGTGGCTCAGACACACACAAAAACGAGCTTGTGCTACTATAAGCACCACAGAGCGGAGCGGAGAGTCAAGGCTGGGTGGAAAACCACAGGAGAGGAGTGATGACAAAGAGATGTTACACCTCTCCGTCCCTCCTCCTCCTCCACCTCTTCCCTCAACTCTCCTCCCCTCCCCCCATTGTTCATTCCCCGGCATCAAGGTCGGCCCATGATAGAAAATGAAGCACCGCCCCACCCCTCTCCTATCCACTCTACACACACAAACACCCACTCTTATAAACACACACACAGGCTGATGGTCACCTCGCTCCTGTAACTCACTCCTCGCTGTGACATCATTAATACGACATACTGCCCACAGTGACATCATTAATAAGAGCGGGGGTGCTGACTCTTCCTTAATGGCACCCTAAATATGACAGGCTTGACATATTGTCCATGTGGTGATCCTGTGTTGGTGTGTGGGGGTGTGTATTCATGTCTTGCAGAGAAGGCCTGCGCACACACTGCTGCCTGATTTACACTGCAGCCTGCTGTTCGCAGGGTGCACGTAAATGTCAACCAGAGCAGCCTCACTGTCTTTTTTTAAGCAATTAGGGAAACAGCTTCTGTCCCACCCTGTGACACATCCGCACAATACTAGAAACAAGCAGAGAAAGACACACACACACACACACACACACACACACACACACACACACACACACACACACACACACACACACACACACACACACACACACACACACACACAGCTAGTTTCCTGGTTGATGGCCTACACTGAGCGGAAGATGGATTCTGAATAATTAGGGAGATAATTGCCCAGGCAGGGGAGAGAGAGAAGATCAATGGTTGATCTTTGAGTGAGTTTGTGTGTGTTCTCACGTGTGTGCAGGGAGGGGGCGAGAGTGGTGGGACAAATGTGTGTACCGGCGCATATGTTCATTTTGGGTTGTGCCGGTTCAAATGATAGAAATATGAGCCAACAGGCAAACACAATCTGGTTCAGTTATAAGACCTCAGCCAAGGCTCATGGTGCAATCTTCCCATAGATCTGAATATCATGGATGCTGATGTCTACCAGATCTGTCCCCATTATCTCAGCTACACATTGGTAGCAGTTGTAGGTTTCTAGCCTTATTTTGTGATGTACCATGGATGAGAATAGACTACCCCACCCCCAATGAAAACATGTATCTGGCAGCAAATTAAACAGACATGGATACCCACCTCCTAAATAAGCCTGATTCTTTTCTTCAAAAATGCCTAACAACACCCCATCTCACAATACGAACAAAAGTGATATAAAATTCTTGTATCCCTTTGTTAGGATCCGCACCAACATTTAAAGGATTTTTCCATCGCCAATAGTTCATCCTCCAAGGTATGAAAATATACAGTAACTTCCTTGGTGCAGGTAATAAAAGGATACACATACCCTTAGAATAGAAGACAGAACTGTCTTAGATGAGAGAAGAATGTATAGAGATAAATATACTGTATATATACGGCAGTGTAAATAGTCGTTGATGGCGATGTGATGGCAGTAAAAACGAAATGTATTTTAAGTGTAGTGTGCACATAAAAAGGCAATGCTATGATGGAAGACCGTTTCATCCTATGTCTTTGTTCAGTCTGACATCAGTAGAAACAGACTTCCTTGTCTTTGTTTAGCAGAGGGAAGAGATGGAACAGAAAACACGGAGATCCAGGCGGGGGAGAGCGTGGCAGGTCAGACTGCACCTGCTAAGCAACGGTTAAATTTTCATGGCGAGGCTTCTCGTTCCACTCGCTCTGTCTCTGACACAAACACACACATACACACAGAAGACACACATCTCTGACAAAACCTTGATCAGAGTCTCCTGCTTCCTCTTAAACTTCTTCCAAAGCTTTGTCTCTCCCTCTCTCTCTCTCTCCCTCTCCTGCTGCTCTCCTTCTGTGCTCCTCCTCTTCCCTCCTTCCTCCCGTCTCCCCCCTTAGACAAAGGTGAGGACAAGTCAGCCTGACAATCAGACTGGAGCTCAGAGCGTGAATATAATTAGTGCACAAACACACACACACACACACACACACATACAGACACACGTGACACACACACACTGACATACATGATGAGTCGCCGACACCTCTCATGGCAGCCAAACAATGAGCCTCGCTGACATTCATCTCCGTCATATTTATCTCCTGGCAGACGAGGAGAATGTGGTTACCCCTGTTATCTATGAGCTCTTTTCTTCTCAGTATCTGCATTTACATTTCAGGCGTTTTAGCACCCGGCCTTTTTCCCATTCTCTGAATTCAGAATCATTAATTTAGTATCTAGGCTACCAACAAAGACAAAAAACTGGGACAGCATCACTGCCATCACTATTAATAGAAGTTTCCTCGGCTGCATGTATTGTTAAGAGTTATTATAATATGTGGAGCAGACACACAGAGGAAGACTAACAGAGGAGGAAGAGCCGAGGGATAAAAGATATATTAAAGACAGAGGGGGCAGCTGTGGGTGTAACGCTGTACCAGATATAGGCAGCGGCAGGTCGAAGCCTGGACTCATCATCTCCATATGAAAGGAGCTCTGTGCCACTCTAAACACTACGCATGCATTTGTAATGCAACTCAAACACAGGACTGGGAATTCATCCACCACTACATATGTGTATGTGTGTGTGTGTTTAAGCAGGTGCTCTGAGGACAAATAGTAATCAATCAGAATTCAACGAGTCCAGTCCCCACCTGGCACAACATGTAGCCGCCGACTCAAACGTCTTCCCTGAGCAGGACGGGGTCTTTGTCTTTTTTGAGTATCAATTGAGCCACGTCATGAGAATAACAAAGGAAAGGGATCTGTGATAACTGGGTGCCCACCCCTCTAATTACAGCTAAACTGGTGTTAAGCAGTGATGCTATGATGTGTATATTAGCTATTTCACAGCACGCCACTTTGCCAGTTTGAATTAAAAAAGAGAATATCTCCAGCAGCCCAGGCCTGTCTGCTTCTGTGTCTCACTGCCTGTTGGCTGATCCATGATCTCAGACTGGAACGGTGCAGCTTACAGTAAAGCTGGCAGCTGACTGACAGCTTAAGTCAAAAACATGAAACACGTTATGTTTCAGTACCTCCCGACAGATGACACCCTGGGGAAGCAGAGTTAACTTGAATGGTTTGTTTAGTTTGGAGGTGTGTATGAGTGTGTGTGTGTGTGTGTGTGTGTGTTCATTTTGAAGCGTAGGGGCATTAAGAATGCAACAAGTCTGTGTCGGCTGACGACTTCACACACAGTTAATTGGCAAACTTGGTTGTTTCTGTGCAACACCTACTTCCACTGGCAGACCTGGCATCTACCACATGCACACATACAGAAACACACAAAGATAAATAAAAACAGGATGTCTGCCTGTGCCACAAGCTTATTCTCTTTCCAAGATTTTATGCACACAGGTATGCTCCATCTATCTTCAAGTACTTAAATGAAGAACCCCCACTTTATATTGCTAGAAAAACACAACAAAATTATTTATCAAGTGTACGATCACCAAAGTTCCTCTTCTTCAAACAGTATTTTGTGATTACAAGCATCCTCCTCAAGTACTTTATTCACTCAGCTCTAAAGACATGTAGCACATTTACTTCCTCAGAAGTGGAAACTGCTTCTCTGCAAAAAGACTTATTTGAGTTTTGAACAGTTTCACTGGAAACTCTATCAGACATGGGGGAAACAGCCTTTTTCAGCAGAGTAATATTATATTGCAGGCATGATTGTGTGCACGTAAAGACAGAAGAAAAAAATGGAAGCCACACACAGTGACAAAAATGAGAAATAACGCCATTATGCCGTCTCGGCAAAACATAGAGAGCCATAATGGAATAATCTGCTAAACACATTAACTTAACATTATACTGTCACAAGGTGGTTGATATGCTATTAACTACAGGCACTATTACTGAAGTGTAGGGGCAGGGTGATCACACACACACACAAAAACAGTATAGCTGCTTGTGTTTTGCCTTTTTCTGTCCATAAACAGATCTGTCAGAACGACAGAACACAACAGACTGGTAAATCCAGTTATCGTCCATCCACAGAGGAAATGACCTGGACCAGGCCATCTGTGAGCCAAGTGTGTTCAAGAGCATGTGTGTGTGTGTGTTTTAGAGACAGAGCGGGAGCAGAATTGGGTGGGGGTAAAGCAAAAAAGAGGGAGTTTCGGCGCTGATGCTCATGTGTTATTCATGAGAGCGCAGAGAATTTCTGGAATAAAAGCTTTTCCAAACATTAAGCAAATGAGAGGACCGCAAAGTGAGGAAGACTGGGAGGAGAGAAAAAAACAGCAAGATGACTTCACTTGGCTTTTTGCTGTTTTATCTCTCTCCATCTTCTGCTCCCCCCTTTTGTTTCCATTCTGAAAGCTGTCGCACAGAAAACAGGAATGAAATGGACTGAAAGAGTCCTAGATGACTGGTGGAAGAAAGGGAGAGGGACAGGGGAAGAAAGGGAAGCAGACGGGGAGGATTTGAAGAGAGGAAAAGGATAGAAAGAGGGTTAGATCGAGGAACGAGGTGACAGGAGAGGACTGAAGAAGGCAGATGGGCTAAATGAGGGCAGAGCAGCTCCAGGTGCCACATCTCAGGATGAAAGCAGAGCAGCAGAAGCACATCGCTGTTGCCTCTCTGATCCACCGAAAGACTTTTGAAAAAGCAAACTGAAACCAAATTGGCTCTATTAGCCTCAGGGAAAGAAGATGAACAAACAATTATAAAATGTTGTTCAAACTTGCACACAAGACGGTGCCGAGCCAATTACAATTACAAACACTCGATGTGTAAATTACAACCAAACTGCTGACAGAGCAGTGAGGACTGATAGATCTGTCTCTACCTGTTTATTAATCAAAAAAGTACTGGCACCTATTTGAATGAAACATGGAGGAATTAAGGAGCATTTTTTCTGAAAAATGGCATATTTCAAAGCTTATCTTGTCCCTTTTTGAGCTGCGGCAATCTAAAATGTCATTAATTAAATTCCCATCCGATTCTAGCAATTAATTCCTTCTGCACCATAATGGAATTTTTTAATTGCAGTGATTTTTCCTAAGTGCATGTGTTCATGATAAATGTTATTTCACGTATGAAAACATTGGCCAGATGCCCTTATGCAACATTCATTAAAGAGGGACTCCACTGTCTTTACATACCAATGTCTGTTTACAGGCCTTGGTGAATATTACTGCACTTTAAAAGTTGTTAGAGGTTTGTTTGTGTCTGTTGTTGCAGAACATCTTATTAATTGCTTCAAGTCACTTGAGGCAAATAGTTGAAAATGAAATAAATATAAAGATGTGAAATTAGAAAAAGTGAGACCTCTGTATCCAACCTCTCATCTGTGCTTGATACTTAAGGGTCACAGGTACTTCTGCTAGCATGACACAATGGAATGTCCAACCAAAGCATTGGTGGTAGAGTTGCATTATGGGTAATATAGGAAACAGATTTTGAGAAGAAACAAGAATGTGGAAATAAAAAGTGGCAATATCTCTGGCTCTGTTCATAAAAATGGACATAGACTCAGGGCCTGGAAAGTGAAGCCAATGTGGAAGTGGCCGAAACCAGTATTCTCTCGAATGACCAGCAGAGGGCTACTCCAATGACTGCAGAAAGAACTGTTTCTATAGAAGTCTATGAGAAAAGGACCCCGCTCCATGGCCTCAAACGTTTCAAGTCTTCCTCAGCATGATGTTCATTTCGTAATGTATGGTATGCATGGTATGCATTGGGAAATGAATACGTGTGACTGACTTTAGTAATTTGCAATGGGTGCAGGTCACAGGTGAGATGTCCTCCAAATAGTAGGGGGCCATGATTTTTTAATCAATCAACCATTCGTCTGACAATGTAATGCAGTGCAACACAAAACCGCAGTGTCCTTTAAGGA
Source organism: Paralichthys olivaceus (assembly GCF_024713975.1). Taxonomy (NCBI): domain Eukaryota; kingdom Metazoa; phylum Chordata; class Actinopteri; order Pleuronectiformes; family Paralichthyidae; genus Paralichthys; species Paralichthys olivaceus. The sequence goes on along the minus strand of NC_091096.1, from coordinate 13,841,805 downwards.
GATCCTTTCAGTATAATATAAACAAATATAATCCCAAGAGCACTTATTTAATCATCCCAGTAGAAGAACTAGAGTCTGTAACAGTGAATGAGAGAATCTGTACAACAATGGCAAACAAAACAAAGTGTTCTACTTGAAGGTTTGTAAACCATTTCTCCATCTTACTACCAGCAACAGACCGAGTGCACTAAACCTGCACCTGGAGCACAGCGAGAGTGTGTCTGTGAGGTCACTGCCATAAAAGTGCACCAGCAGGTGCCTGCTACAGTACATCACACAGAATTACACATGCTGTCATACACACACACACATAAAAACACAACACACATGCATGGTTGGGCTGATACATCCAGACGTCTGACTCCAGAGCTCATAGCTTCTAAGTGCTGCTCGTTTCCTCAAATCACCTCTGTGGGAGAAAGACATAGAGACAGTGAGGCTTCACTATTACTTCCCCCTTTTCTCTCTTTAGTGCGACATAATTCAGATGAAATAAGTTGTTGTGTTCGATATAAAGGGGCAACCATAACAGATATTTACACCATTCATAAAACCTCAGTAGCAGAACAGATGAATGTAGGAGCTGCAGACTCCCTCTCTCCAGATGTCTGATTAAGATGATATACTGTTATGCTGCTTGGTTCTGCCAGGGGGTTTGGGTGAGGACTGTACTACAAGACCTCTGATTGGCTGGCCTCTTGGTGACCCAGAGTAGCTGAGAGTCTTGAGATGTCAGACCTGATTCGGGAAGAGAGCTTCACATGGAGGACCGTGATGGTCTGAGGTTTCAGGTTTTTCTAGGAGAGGCTTTTGCATAATTTTCCACATGGAAAAAAATGGGTCAAGTGGCTGTCTGCCATTGCTACTTTGTTGGGACAAATGTGCACATGCAGCTTTTCTCTCATCTGAGTGCTTCCAGGTGGATCAGCATCGAGTTGTTCACCTCCTGAATATCCTTTCTGAAATACAGTCACTCTGCTCACAGCAACCCAGCAAACCATTTATCAGACATCTTAAAAAACAACTTGAGGACATAAAGTTGAACATTTCATTGTTAATGTGTTCCTGGGAGGCACCCGGAGCTCTGACAGTCTCGATGACTGGTTTGTGTCAAACGCTGACGGGAAGCTGGAAGCCTTATTTTTGCCTCAGCTGTACCAGAGGCCATCAGTAAATCGGATGAGTTTATATATCAGAGATTATGGGACAACACAGATACAAATGTTAAATTACAGGAGGTGGCACTGGCAATGTCAATAATTCACAGCAAACTGCGACACGGTCAGTGCCATTACAATGGGCTTGGTCATATATTGCATCGGCGTTAGAAAAGTGATTTGATAGGTGTGGCTGTACATGAATGATGGGCTAAGCGGACCATGTCAGACAGAGCAGGGAGGAAGGACCTTCATAACCATGCACATAATCAGTTCAGCCCAGGCCAACAGAGACGAAGATCTATTGATGCCACTCATCCAAAATACAGATGTAATAAATTACAAATGTGGAAGAAGTGGATAAGATGGAATATGTAAGCCTTATTCCCTCGGCCTTATTGAATGAAACTCGTAGGATCTATAAACATAATAATTTTTATGTTGGTTTGTTTGCAAATGAATTTATAATTGGAGTCAAAGATTTGTGAACATGACAACAATTTGTCTGATACATTAACATTATAAATGGGGAAAAAAACTTAGAAACCTCAGAGATCCCTCTCCCAGGACGGACAAAGAAGTACCATAGATGCTGCTATTAAGTAAACAGGAAATGTTTAATGCATCCATCTACAGGTTGACAACTGTATCCATTCTCCTATCCATCCACCTGAACATCCTTCTTAACATCCATGTACCACTCACTCATCCATACATCCATGTAAACATTCATAGAATCGCTCCATCAATCCAGACAGTGAGCTGCTCTCCCCAGAGAGAGGCTCAGCTGCCTCCTGCAGCCCTCAGACATGTTTTAATGGTAAGATTGAACCATAGGCTCCTCGGGCTCTCCTGAGATACACACACACACACACACATCAAACACTGCATAAAATTGAATGCATATCAGCAGTGGTCACCAACATAATGTCTCACTCCTTTTTTCAAACAGGTCTTTCTACCTTCACATGAAAAAAAAATCTTTAATTTACCTCTGTGTAAATACTGTTAGATACTCTCTGTAACATCCCTTTTTTCGGTCTTTCTTTCATCCGTTTGCTTTCTTTCTTTGTACTACCTTCACTCCTCCCATTTCTCCTCTTCCCCCCCACATTTCCTCATTTTCGGTCGATAATGTCATGCTGCCATGTAGCAAATGCCTTGTGTTAATGTGTGTTGTGCGGGCACTGGATGTGTGTGGCGGTCGTAAAGAGAGAGAGGAGAAAGTTCACTGTGATCAGCACAGATGGAAGGACACCTGCTCTGTAATGGTGTTTTCAAATGCTCGCTCTCTCTCTTTCATGCACACACACACACACACACACACACACACACACACACACACACACACACACACACACACACACACACACACACACACACACACACACACACACACACACACACACACACACACACGCGCACACACACAAACTTCAGAGAGGCAAACCTGGGCACAACATGAATTGAAATCCTCTTCCTCCCATGGTGCAATGGAGGCAGGGTGACTGATAGGATGGGGAGAATTGGGAGTCAGATAAAACAACGATATGGAGCCGTATAGAGGTAGCTCCAAAATGGGGGGAAGCGGGGAATCAGAGATAGAAAGTCAGAGGGGGACAGACGGGGAGTGGTTGACACATTTGGCAAGTAAGACTGGCTGTGATAAGCCCAGCAGAGTGGCCTTATCTGTGCACAGTTGTGTGTTGTGTGATGAGTGTGCTACACAGCTGAGAGGGAGCAGGATGGTACAGCTACAGGTCAAACCTCAGAGTCCACCTCAGGAGCTGGGGTTGGACCTGAGCCTGAGCTGGGTTTGGATTTCTTTGTCATGCTTTGTTTTGTGTCGTATCTAACTAGCAGTCACAGAGAGAATACGTTGTTCTGTGAGGAGTGGTGAAACACATCAAATATGTAAACCTTGAAAGTGATGCAGTCAAGAGCATGTTCTTCCTCTAACCTTAAAACTAATAACATTCTAGATTGGCCCATGCATTATGGAGCCAGCAGCAAGGTTTGTAGAATCACATATGTTGTGTCGTGAGACACAAAAGTGGTCTGCAAGCAGTTTGCCATTAACTGAAGTGCTCTGATTCTGGGTACATCACCCGAGGAAGTGATGCATCAGGCCACCCCATCGGCAGGATATAGGGAGTGATGGGAAGATGTGGCCTAACAGCTTGGAATGAAGGATTCTTTCAATTTCCACAAACAGTCTGCAATACCTCCACACTAATGCACAATGTGCCAATGGTGACTTGAATCATGAGTGCTTGCTTGGGAGAACTTAGTTCTCTCACCTGGAAATGGGAGACACTTGACAGGTTTAAGGTGAACTTCATCTGTTGGGGTTGCAGGTCTTGCTGAGGTGAAGAGATGTGCAATTGTCATTCTTTAACATTAAAATGTATATCTTGATCTGAGAGTAGCTCAAAGGCCTCGCCATGTCAGTACTGCAGGGTACTGCCCTGATGGTCATACGATGGATGATGATCCCCGATCTCCTCTCAGTTCTTCGATCAATCTTTATGATGTAATGACCAAATCAGTCAATCCGTGTCAAGTACAACATAGGTTTGTTGAGGCGTAGCCTAGATAGAGGAAGATGAACCATTCGATAGATCTTTGGCTTCACAGCGTTTCCTTTATTTAGTGCAAAGATGCTGAAGACATCAAACTGCTTCTCTTCCTCTGAGAATCCAATATTTCATCCTCGATTCTGCAAACACTCATTAACTTCTGGGATGCTCTGCATGGTGTGGCATGGGGAGCTGTAGCAGATGATTTAATGGTTCAGATTGAAGACGATTGGATGTAAAGTTTGAGCATCTATGAGGGCCGCAGCTTGAATGAGCAAAATAATCAAACTCTGGGGCAGTGACGAGGTGATGAGGTAACTGGAGCCTGAAAGAGGTTTCCTCATCATTGATGATAGTAGCCATTTGGGAAATCCTGCTGCACTTGCTGGAGTAGAATCGTTTCTGCCTCCATGCATTTGTCAGCAGTGTGCGAAGGGGAAGTCACCCCCAGCAGGGACCGGACAGTGACTGCAACCACCTGGCTCCAGGTATCAAACTGTTCAGCATCTGGAAGAGTTGAAGGCTTTTGCAGCTGCATCTCAATGGGTTTGGACTGACTAACCTCATTTGAAATAACATGAGCACAGTAACTCTTTTCAAAAAGTGCCCCCTGCAAAACTGAAAATATTGTAGGGGTAATGTCCTCTGATTCCCCCTGTGAATCAGGCCTGTTTCAAAGAACACATTAGTTCTCTGAAGTGAAGGCCAATGCACCCCAGCAGGCAAAAACAAAGCACAACCCATTACCAGTATCTGGAATTAAGTTCCTGACACCATGCATGTCAATGAGGAGAAGCTGCGTGTGAAAACACAAACACACACACACACACACACACACACACACACGTGCACGCAGAACTGCAGAAAATCTGGTAACTCAAAGAAATACCCACAATTACATGCACACATCACTATCTCATTTTAGTCACTTACAAGCCAGATTCACTATAACATAGCCTACAGGTGTCATTAACGTTTCAAACATGGAAAATTATGCAAACACCCCACCACGCTTTGAGGGCAAGAAGCTCTGCTCATTTAACTCACTCCTCCAGTTGCTCAGATGGAACCGTCTGCTGGTGCTGCACTGCTTTATGGAAACAAACATCCTGTCAATATTGTGCATTCTCACATCTATATTAACACACATGCCGACATTGGGGTTTCATCATGGGACAGAGACGAACGGAACATAGCACAGCTGCATGCTGAAAAACTGAAAACTAGTTTCAGAAAAGAAAAATCCCATCACGTTGACATCTAACACATGAAAGATGGAATCAATGAACATTTTCTGCTCCCATCATCTTTTCTGACCCTCTTCGATAGACTGTCCAGCAAAACCAATCTGCTCTTATTTCATTTCATCCCAGCCAATTCTTTTGCGTGGCTGAACTGACCATAGTGTGTGTTTCTTTGTATAGTGTGTGTGTGTGTGTGTGTGTGTGTGTGTGTGTGTGTGTGTGTGTGTGTGTGCATCACACTCAGTGTAGGTCTTTGTACAGAGCCTCAGAATATGAGGTAATCAATCACATCATACTGCCTTAGATTAGAGCCACATTGATCCGGTCTCAGCTCTGACAAACTGCCTGACCTAGAATACATCCACCTGGACACACACACACACACACACACACAGAGTTAGAGAAACACACAGCATCTCTTCTCTCGATGCATTTCTGGCACTCCACATAGCACACACATACCCCCCTCTCCCAGGATTGTACACTACCACATACACACATACCAGGAATATTTAGTGAGAACCGCAGTCTCTCACAGTGCTGTCCCTGTGCAGTAAACATCCAAGGTGGGATGATTTTCCCCGTGGGTGGCTGTTCATTTGTGTGCTCTCTCACTGTCCGTCACCTCCACTGCCCCGGTCCACGAAAGCAAACACTCACTGCTACAGTTTGAGGTTCTCATCTCTCATTCTCAACCGACTCTGGAATTTCATACATATTTCAACCTTAGGTGTGTGTGTGTGTGTGTGTGTGTGTGTGTGTGTGTGTGTGTGTGTGTGTGTGTGTGTGTGTGCCCTCTCTGTATTGGCTACATTCACTCATTTCGTTTATTAATGCTGTGTACCGTGCCAATCAATGGATGGTGGTATGATGAAGGTCCTTGCCTGAGGGGAGAGAGGGGAGCAAATGGAAAAGACTGAGATGTGCTGCGTTCACAGAATGATTAAGTCTGAGCTCAGGCCTGTGTGTGCATGTGTGCTTAACAAGTAATCATTAGCACTAGATATGCAGTGAGAGTGTCAGAGTGTTATCCAGGTATTGTTTGAAGATCTCTAGCTGTCTACCCTGTAGAGCAGACTGGGGGATAATCAAAGCCCTGAACATCTGAAGTGTGTGTGCGCACGCGCATGCACGCGCACGCGCGTGTGAGTGCGTCAAGCCTTCTCCCAGCATTCCACCACAGAGCAGAGACAGAGACACACACTCCATTAAAACTACTGTTGAGGGAGGAACTTTCCATCCAACTGTGTCTTACAAAATGAAACATTTGGCAGCGACTTAAGTTTATTCCAATATTTTTCATTGCATCTTAACTAAGATGCAATGCTCTGCAAAGTTAATGTTGTTTTTCAGATGAGTCTGTGAACTTCATGTTAAATTTGGATCAATATCTACATCTTGCAGCAGCCACAGTGACACAAGAATTCAAGCAGAACTGGCATGCACAGTAAATATGAAACACTGTTTTACACAGTGTTTATCAAGATGTCATGTCCCGGACTGCTCCACACTGCCATTAAGATATTTCAAGACAAATAAATAGGCTACAGCCCGCTGGTTGGCAGGCAGGAAGATTTTAAAGCCAAACTCAAATGAGTGTGAATCGAAAAGAGCAGAAGTAACCTACGGGGAAAATGAAGAGATGAGTGAAGAAAAAATATACTTGTGAGGGGAAGACGATAGCAAACGGGTGAAGCTAATTAGGCTGTCATGGTCAAAATTCATGAACATTCTTTTCCGAGCACGTCTCGTAGGTTTCCTCTACAAAAATTGGCCCCTCTTTCAAATCCTGACATATTTATAATTCTCCAGTTTTGTGTCCATCACACAGAAATGTCATCAACACGGCCACACCCCTGCTGTGAATATGTGGGAACTTTTCCTCTGGTATTCTCACATAGGTTCACTCTTAACCTGCATGAAAAGTTCCAGAAAATGTCCAGAGCCCTCAGAACTCAGACGTTCACATTCTCACATACAGCCCCTCCTGATAATTTCAGGAAAATTCCTTGACTTCAGTGCACGTTTGAAAGCAGCTCCAGTCTATATGCAAAGCTAAACTAACCAGCTGCTGGCTGATAAGTTGAAGTTGTATCAATCTAACTCTTTGCAAAACAACAAACACAAATATTTCCATAAAGGTTGAATTTATTATAAAGTGAAATGCTACTTTGTCCCTGCAGATGTTATGCGCCTCATTTACCAGCACCTCAAACATATCAGGTTGGATTGTTTTTGATTCCACTGACATTCTGGCGCCTGGGCAAAGTCTCTGACCTGAAGTATCCTGGTGAGAAACAACTGAACAGTGGGAGACCTGCAGAGACAGTCGGGTGGATGCGTGACCAATGAAGTTCGTCTGGAGGTGGGGGGATTGACCAATGAGAGAGCGGGGCTGATTGGAGGTGATTTACGTTCCTGACATCTTTAACCAAATTACCCGGCATCCCTTGCGGTGTGATTACTGTGATGCACAGTCTTGAGGCTTGTGTGTAAAGTTTGTGTGTGTGTGTGTGTGTGTGTGTGTGTGTGTGTGTGTGTGTGTGTGTGTGTGTGTGTGCGCTTTATTTCATTTCTCACAGGGCAACAGCTTGTGTTGTGTTGAACTGGAAGATGGATTAAGACACAACAAGTTGGATTCAAAACGACCAGATTTGTGCTATCTTTGGCAGTCATCACATTTATCGTGCCCACTGACCTGTGGGCGCGGCCGAGACAACATGTTCAGGGTTTTATGAAGTAATCTCATTGATCGGAAGCTCAGGCTGCTGTCAGGACATCCAGAAGTTTCTAGTAGAATTGATCAAGCTTGTATTTATATTCCTCAGCAGTGTAAAACAACTTCTCCTCCTTGAGGCAATCTGAGCTCAAACACAGATCGATGTACACTAACTGTAATCTAACATTGAAATAGGATTGTCTGTGCTGTTATGAATTTTATTTATTGGTTCCTTGGATATTTTTTAAAACACTAAATCAGGGGCCTGGATATTTTATAATGAGCTGAAATATGTTTTTCTATATTTTCCCTTGGAAAATCTTATGAAACCAACTCTCATCAAGCCCTCATCTGAGAAATTACTATTAGTTCAAAAGTGTTTCATGTACAATATGTAGTGATTTCTGTGCTTCACTGTTAAATGTCTTGGACCAGGACCCTTTCTATTAGAGCAGACAGGCTCATCTGACTGGAGGCCTGCATGATCCATCAGTTCATTCAGCCACTCCGCTCTCTCAGACCTGCTCTTGAAGACAGATAGCCGGCAGACTGTCTCATTTCACGCTTGCAGGATTTAATGCTATTAAAATAGACACACAGATACACTCAAATATGCACACGACCAGACACACACAGACACAGACACAGAGACAGGCTGTGGCTACTATCTGATGGCCCGAACAACCAGCAACCTCTGAGATAAAGAGCAGCTTTCCTGTTCCAGTGATACACGGCCATGTTCAGCCTGTATAAATGATCTGTGTGAGTTGTGTGGGTGTTTTCAAATCCTTTTTCAATACCATTGTGTGTGAGTGCACATTTACACCTGTGCGCTGTGAATGATGCTGAACCAATCCCTCAGTGATCCCATTACAGAGGACTGACAAGCAAAGGTGTGTACACGCGTGTGCGTGCGTGTGTGTGCGTGTGCGTGCGTGTGTGTGTGAGAGATGGAGAGGATCATCTGAGGACTGTTGTTATTTAGTAGCATTCTCTATCACTGTGGCATGTTATTATCTGGTTAGGGCCCATGTTACATCACTCATGCTCACACATAGAGACTTGCAAGAACATGTGCGCACACAGACACGCACATACAAACACAGATTTTTCTTGATATTTTTGTGAGGACATCCCATGACTGGATGCATTCCTTATTCCTCATTGCGATCTTTGGGAAATACTCTTATTCACTCACGTGGAGAGGGTTGATAGCTCTCTTTATGTTTGTCAGTCAAATATGGAGTTGAAGCTAAATGTTGGTTAAATTAACTTGCAATAAAGACAAGAGACAGACCTCACTATGATGACAAGACTTAAACATGTCATTGCACCCTTTTAAACAAATAGTCCTATCACCTAACTCCCTGTAAACCTGTATTTTTTCTGATTAAACCTAATCAAAAACCCACACCGAAATCCCATTCTTAAACATCTCACTTGTGGCGCAGGAGGTAGAGAGGATCATCCACTAACCATAGAGTCAGTGGTAAAATCCCTGGCTCCTTCAGTCTACATTCTGAAGTGTCCTTGGGCAAGACACTGATCTCAAATTGGCCCTGGAGGCCGTACTGGCATTGTATGAATGGTGTGCGATACAAAAAATGATGCATATAGAAGCACTGTATAAATGTATGTGTGAATGAGTAACTTATACACTAAACACACACACACACAGACACACACGCACGCACACACACGCAAGTATTCAATTATAGGGTATTACTGTAATTAGACCACACTTTGTATATAGGATTAACAAATCCACACACTTCTTAGAAGTACACTTAAACAGGAGCCTAAACCAATAGTGCATGTGGCACTGACTGAACACACTGTGCTGCCAAGTACTTTTTTTCTCTCTGTGCAAACCTGCCCTCCCAGTACTTTGTTATTCCTGTATAGTGCTAACCTGACTGACAATGCAACACAACTCAGTCAGTTTGCCTTCAAGGATTTCTCCCAGACTACTTTGCACATGATTAACATTGTGAAAGGGTCTATTCTTACCAGAACCATGAACCTGTAACTTTACTCAACTGAAAACTCTATGCAGAGGGCCCTTTCTGCCTTCAGGCTTTCTGGCAGAAAGGCTTAAGGGCAAATTTTTGCCTGCAGGGCTCAGACTGAGAGACAGTTGAATGCATGATACATCACTCTCTGCGTAAAACATAAAAACACCTGAATGCAAAAATACATACAACCTGCATGATAGATATTCAATAAACCATGGAGTTAAGACTAAGTTCCAAACTTGAATGTGTTTGTGGTCTGTACGAACAGTGTGTGTACATTTACAGAACGTATCTTTTACATGTGAGATGTTAATATCCATCATTTATGCTATTATTAAAATGTGCCGTTCCACATCACACATAATGGTACCATAGACTGTATATAAAGATGAACAACGTGTCTTCACTACGTCACAGTGTCCAGAAATGAAGACAAAATATCCAAGATACGAACACTGCCATCTTGCACCAATGATTTCAAAAGTCTGTGCTGTAGCGATAGGGGTATGGAGCTGCGTTGCTGCGATCATGCTAATGCATCTCTTGATTAATTGTGAGTCAGTCTCAACTATCAATCATGACGTTTCACTCCATTTTCAGGGCATCAGATAAAAAAACAAATTTACCAGGAAAATCAACCTTTGAACAAACATCACTGTGATAAGAACTACCAGTTTCTCTTGTGTGCTTAAGCAATGCTAAGACTTTACTTTTGGGGAGCAGTCATCAAAGCTGAAGGTTTAGAAAGACGTCAAACATAATGGTCTAACAGAGAGCATGCATGTGTGTGCACCTGTGTCTTGAGGTCTATCAGCTGGGCTTGGAGCAGGTTATAACTCCCACTCCTCATATTTCTCCTCAGGCTCCTCGTTTACCGGCTGCTCGTACCAGCACCTGAGAGCAGATTATTGTTTAGGAGACTTGCAGCAGAACAGGGAGAGTAAGTATCTCCTCTGCGCTAATCTAATCAAATTTGATGTTTCCAAACACACAGCAGCTGGCTAAAGGCACAGCGATGATACCCGAGGAACAAAGCCCACGCTTGTTGCTGGAGACTTACTTAAGCTTCTCCAATTCCTGCCTCAATTTGGCATTCTCTCCCTGAAGCTTAACGCTGACAAGAAAGCAATTTAACGGCCCAATACTGTGCGAGTGTATGTGTGTGTATGAAACACATCCTTGTGTGGCTTGATGGGGGCAAGTTCTCCATGATCCCTTGTTTACTCTGTAGAAACACAGCAAGGGAAATTTAAACACCTGCAGAAAGAACGGAAACAAACAGCCAATTAAATATATCTTGGCCTTCAAAAATTTTTATTATTTTACATGAAGATGCATTACATGCTGCTGTCTGAGTAAACAATATGATAACAGCATTAATTACCTCCACCAAGAGGGTATGTTTTCCATTTGTTTTATTTGTGGGCAAGATTGCACAAGAACTTCTAAACAGTATGACCACAGAACTTGGTGGGTGAAGGATGAAGGATGCAGTGTGGGTCAAGCAAGGACCCATTCAATTTGGGGCTTTTTCAACATCTTCCATGTTTTCTCAGAGAACTAGAATGGCGCATACCTCCACCAAGGCCCAACGGTCCCCGAATGAAACCACATCTAAATTCAATGGATCCAGATATGTATTTGGATCGGCACCAAATTACACACATACCTAAATATCAGTCCCTGAAACAGACCTCAACATCATGAAGATCCATTAATTATTCTCTGATGAAAATGCCCAAAAAATGCTGAAAAATGTCTCACAATGATAACGTTCTACAAAACCTGGATTTTTCCCCTGATATGGATTTCAAACAAAATGTAGTGGATTCTTCCGACCCCTACCACACCCTTCCACCAGGTTTCATGATAATCCAGCAGTTTTTGTAGGATTTTGCATAAAATACAAACCAACCAACAAACGGACAGCGACGAAAAACATAACCTCTTTGGCAGAATTAATGTGTATGAGCAATTTGGTAAAAACAAATGCAAATTTTTATGTTGCCAAGACTTTGATTGTCCTTATATCATATTTTATACATAGGTGTTGGGAGTGAGTTTAGGATTGGGTGGCAGATCTCATACATAATTAAAACATAACATGTCATTTCTTTTCACATGAATGAAATAACAGTGGGAAGGGCTGATTGCTTTGATGCATGATGTGTACATCAAATGCTGAGATCAATTCAGCTCAGTTGGTGCTGCAAAGGTCCTTTCATCACTTTGACCTATCCCGCTCTCACTTTCATCACACACTACCGAGGGCCTTATTAATTTCTAATCAAAGGATCCTGATTCACTCCGGGTCCATGGAGGATATATTCAGCTCTCTGTACACAAAGAAAGTGCATGTGGTCATCACATTTTGAACCAGAGGTCTGAGGACCAATGGACACACATGAACACAGTCACTGACACAGTAGAACATTTAGGCCACTTTTTATTCAGATGTATTTGAGCCTTTACAGAGTGAAGTGAAGAGAAAAGAGACGAGGGAGAAAAGGGTAAAATGTTGGGAGGCCTGAAGAGAGAGCTGCTTTGTGTTCAAGCGTAGCAAAAAGTTCCCTTAAGCACATCTGGAAAAAAGACTCTATCTCACTGTGTGTGTATGTGCACCACTGCAGGAATGGCCGTTCCGCCACGTTCCAGATAATTCCACACACACACACGGGTCCACACTCTCCCTCTGTGCTCTCGGCCTAACACACACATTGGTCACCGCGCTGTGTGCATGTGTGTGTGAGACTGTGTGTTGACTCAGAGAAACAGACGAGTGCGCCTGTCTGTCATAGGCTGTTTAACAACAAAATCTCTGAGACTTACAATCTGCAGCCTGCTGAGACCCAGAGGAGCAAACCACACGTTCTATCAGTGAGAAACACTTTCACTCCATCAGTGCAATCAATCATATCTTTGCGGATTTCCAACAACACTCTAAAACGTTACACCATCATATAAAAGAAGTCATGCTATTGCAGCAGCAGAAAATTAGTATCAGAATTCCAGTGAGAAATTGAGTTATGGGATGATGTGATAATCTAATCAAAATCAGAGTTGGTCTATTATTACTCGTGTCCAATCTTGTTATAGTGTTATCACATGTTCCCATTTGCCTTCAGCAGGAAATGAGAGAGGAAATGGTGTAAAAATGAAGACAAGGGCAATAGAAAAAGATGTGTATGTTTAATACTCATAAGTCATTCTGCAAGGAAGGGGGGTCGTGATGGAGGCCAATACAAAAACTTGCTTTATAAGTGGCTTATTAAGAATCAGAATATATATTCTAAATATATGCAGAGTGGTAAGTTTTCCTTTGTCTGATATATATCTATACTTTTAAACGCCTGAACGTTCAAGGGTAGTTTAGATTGTTTGCATTTGTTATAAAGATAAGTTGAGCATGTATGAGATTCGATGAGATGAAGTGAAATAACACATTCAAGGATGTAACACTGGGCAGCAACAATATTACTCTGCTCTTACACTCATCCCGTAATAGAAGAACTGACCCTGTTAGAAACAGTGTCTGCTTCACATCTGAAGAACACTTCAGTTCAAACAAAAGGCCAGGAAGACACACACACACACACATTTTTTAGTTTCAATCCTCCACTTCAACAGCAATGTTCTATCAGACAAAAGACAGTAGCTTCAGTGAGCTACCTGTGTCACAGTGCCATCTAGCAGTTAAACGTGGAATTGCACAATCAAGGCTTCATGTTTTGTTTCTAATGAGTATAAGTGAAACATCAGACCACGATAACTGAGAAAGGTTTTGAATTTTCAGTTTAGGCTCTTTTTTCCAAAATATGCTCCTCTGACTCCACTGTCTTTTTCAGGCTAACTTGTGCTAATGTTTTATTAAATTGCATCATATTGTAATATATCACTGTAGTTTTGCACTTTACCTGTGTATGAAGAGAATAAAAATGTATGTGTTATCATTCAGTACACAGCGGCTGGAGCTTTTGATCAACACTGCAACCTGCCACTGGTTAGTAAAGAACATTTACCTCATTGCTGTACAAATGTACAAGTTTTTTTATGTAGTACTTTCTACTGCGCTACATTTTCACAATTCCTTGTGCTACATATACTTTGTTTTTATACTTGGTTACTCTTGCAGCAGAAGCCTCACTAATGAATAAACAACTGAAACTGCAGAAACTCAGCCAATAATGAACATGACTATGAAAATGTTTTCAGGCGAAACATCTGATATATTCTTTATTAATATGAGAGTTTTTATTTCTCTAGGATTTAACAGAATAAACAGTAGGCTAAAATATATATTTATATTTAAAAGTAAAATACTTCTTTTCAAGGAGAAAAGTAAATGTGGTACTGCTACTTTATGTATATGTGCACACACAGCATGTGCCTGGACTCTCTTTGGATACAGGCACTTGCTGAACCGCACAATGTTAAATAAACCAGAGAAGGAATTCCACTGAGTCAACGCAGTGTGGAGAGCTGTGTCTGTGTGTGAGAGAGAGAGAAAAGAGAGAGAGAGACTCTGTTTATACCTTACCTGCCCATGGAATGCACAGAATTCAGCTGCCATGGTAACAGAAACCACACACACACACACACACACACACACACACACACACACACACACACACACACACACACACACACACACACACACACACACACACACACACACACACACACACACACACACACACACACACACACACACACACACACACACACACACACACACACACCACTGGGATGATCCCTGTAGCATCACTTCAGATATATTTGCTCTGTTTTACGATACATGCTCTATACTTTATTGTCCCGGTGGGGAAACTTGTCTTAGCCTCATACAGCAGTGATGGATTGTGATTACAAGCCACAATAAAATGACACAAATGTCAACTGAGCAGCCAACCATCAAATAAATACTATCCGACACATTTTCACAATAAATAACAAACAATATACACAACATGTTCAAACATTCACACAACATCATATGTTATATATTATATGTACACATTTACACCAGTAACCCGGTGGCACAGCATCTGAACCTAATAACAGGAAAAGGACGGGTGTAAGTAATAATGTTAAAAATGTCTCTGTCAAATCCAAGTGTCTCTGTAAGTCAGTGAGACAGCGGAAGTTCCTGTAATAAAAGCTCACAAATGAGATTGTCTCTATGAGTTGTATTCACTGACACTGTGTACCTGTGAGCTCTATAACCTTAACACTGACTATTAGTGTGAATACTGATTCACTCTACTCTCTGTTTTCATCCATTTGGAAGTGGCCATGCTGACACACTGACAACTGTAACTCACCATCTCTAATCACAGTCTTTAGGTGCAGGTTGATACGTTGAGTACAGTCTTTGCTAAAATGTTCCAAGACTGTCCTTTAAACCTGCTTAATGAATTCTCAAAGAGATAAAGACAAAGATAAAGAATTGATTGGTTGATTTTAGTACCTGGGACTAATTAGACCATTAGTCTAATAATTCATAACACCAAAATATAAACTCTGATGTAAAATGTGTATGTTGTCCTGCCCTGACAGGTGCAGGATGAAGACAGTGTTTGAATTGTGAAAAGTGATTGATTTTTCCAAAGGCTGCAGAGAGCTGATGGGAACATTCAACAGTTTTACCGAAACTGGGATTTATTTATTTTTTTGCAGGTGAGGCCTTGAGGTGAGGCCTTTGCAGTTTCCCTCCAAAAGTGACTTCCTGATTTACTTCCTCATTTCATAAAAATAAATCTATTGTCTAAATCCAGAGAAATTGAATGCATCACAGTGAAAAAATGCTTTATGTTAAATACAAGAGTCCCCTTCTTCAACAATGGTTGTTTAATCCTCATTGACAACATCCTCAGTAGTGACAGCAGGCTGTCTAGTCACACAATATTTACTAAATGGTACTTCAATGTAAAAACATGACCCTTACTACTGTAATTCAGTGACTCTGACGCTGTACAAACGTTTCTTTAACGTTGCATAACTTCAACCACTAAGAAACTATCCATGATGAATTAACAACAACTGTTTGTAAACAAACAGAATTACAATATAAAGTAATGAGAAAAGAAAAAGTCTGAACGACATCTCATCATCACATTGATCTATCCAGAGATCGACAAACAAACAAGACAATAACACTTTCAGGGATAAACAACAAACAAACGAATCAGTTCAAATCGTTCTGTTTCTCAGACTTTGAGCAGAGTGAACCCTCTTTAAGATACAAAACTGTACAAACACAAACTACAAGCTTTTCCTCCACTAGTGAAACATCTCAAACAAATGTCTACAAGCACAAGAAGGAAAGTGACTGTTGGACTCACCGAAGGTTCACGGGAGAGAACAGAGCTGCTACCGGACCACATGCTGTGCGGCCATCTCTCCACGAGGCGGCGCCGTGAAGACTCCATATTTAAAGGCGGGATCAATGATTCACACATAAATGAAAAAGCGTTAAAAGGAAAGATTGGAGACTTTCTGTCTTTGATATTATTTTTACAATATTTATTATCCATTTAATTCAATCCTGTGGAATTCAATGGCTAATGTGCAATGCATTCCACTGCACATATTCTGTTTCAATTGTATATATAATTTCTGTAATATCTCTATTTTATATGCTCTTGCTCTTATATTGCATGTTTAATTATTCATTACTTTTATCACCGCACACAACAAATCTCCCCATTGCTGGATGAAGAAAGGATCATTTTATCCTTTTCTTATTAGAAGTAATTGATTATCAAAATCACTGCTGACAAAAATATGTTCAAGTGTATAATGTAGGAGGAATATGAAAAGGGAAATTGAACTTGTAGTTTGGGAAAAGAAAACATTAGGGTCACATTAAAGAGGACAATATTCGGACATTTCAAGAATAAAGTCGTAATTTTATTATCTCCATCTATCTATCAGTTTATTCTGTGTTTGTATCTAAATTTGATTTCAATAGTACATAAAATAATTTTAGACTTTAAGACTTAAAACTTGATTTATATTATTTTGAGAAAGATTCTCATTATAAAGACTTACAGGATTTGTATTTGTTCATCATAGTTTAGTTTTTGTATTTTTTGCGGTTTGCCCTTTTCCACGTGGTACCACCGTGTATCACGTGCTTCGGTACGTCGCGATGACGTCAGTACGTTAGCCCGAAGTGACGTATGCTCCGCTCGTTGAACTTCCGCCCTGCACGTGTGTTTACTGTGCCCGAGCTAGCTCACAGAAACATTAGCGTCATCAGGGATTACACGGTAACTGTGAGTGAAACATGGGGAAGCTGAACGTGGTGGTGCTGAGATATTTGTCCCGAGATGACTTCAGAGTCC
Source organism: Paralichthys olivaceus (assembly GCF_024713975.1). Lineage (NCBI taxonomy): Eukaryota > Metazoa > Chordata > Actinopteri > Pleuronectiformes > Paralichthyidae > Paralichthys > Paralichthys olivaceus. The sequence continues at coordinate 13,824,745 of NC_091096.1, read as the reverse complement.
TCACAGCGGTAAGACACCGAGCTCCCAGCTGACAGAGCTAGCATGTGCTAGGCTAGCTCTGCCCTGTAGCCTGACATCAACACTAGCACACATCAACACCTCATTCAGGAGCTGTACACACTCTGATCACCTGGTTCAAGATAGTCACAGTTATTACTTTCGTGTTCATTAAAAACAAAATAAATCTCCATATGTAAATTGTTAAGTAAACTAGTGCTTACATGTCATATTCGTTATGGAGACATGATGACAGGTAGCAGCAGTGGAATGACAACCAGAGATTAATACGATTCGTTTATATTCATTTGAAATTCTCGTAAAGTAACATTTAACATGCTCCTTTCTAAAGTTTGTAATTACATCTGTCCACCTTAGCCCACAATAAATCCCTGGTTCAATATATTTTAGTGCTGGTGATGTTAGACACAATTCTCAGTAGAGCTGATCAATTAATCGTTGTGTCAATCAGTAGGAAATGATTCGTTAAATCGACTGATAATTGATAGAATGAGCTCTTTTTAAGAAATATTTTTACTCAGGCAAACTGTGGAAGGCTGTAGGAAATGGTGATGTGTGTTTTTAACCAGTGTCTGACATCTCATGGCCCAAACAACAAACTGGTTAGTAAAGGAAATAACTCATAATTGGTAACTACAGCATTGATCAACTAAACCAACCACTGTCTGTGCATATATGTTTAATCCATTTAATCTGAAGATAATGTGAAGCTTCTGTTCATGATCATCAAATTCTCTTTTGTCCTGGTCATTTCCCCACACAGGTGGAGATGGGGATGAAGAACCACGAGATTGTTCCAGTGAGTCTCTTGTCGTCCATCGCGAGTCTCAAACACGGCGGCTGCAACAAGATTCTCAGAGAACTCGTCAAGCACAAGCTCGTAGTCTATGAACGCTCAAAAGGTAAGACAACCCACAGCAATGCTAGCTTTATCTCCCAAGTACAGACAGATAAACCGTACATGTAGGTTATCTTTCTAACATGGTGTGTACTGTGATTTTAGCTGTGCAGGGCTACAGGTTGAACTACGGAGGATATGACTACCTTGCCCTGAAGACTTTGTGTGCCAGAGAAGTGGTCATTTCAGTTGGCAACCAGATGGGAGTGGGTAAAGAGTCAGGTAAGAAAACCATCTCAGTCTCTGTTAAAACATCAACAACAAGAAAACAGCTAATATGTGTCCATGACAGGCAGACATAATTCAGCATAACCTTGGTTGACATTACTTTAGCTGTTCACCTTGACACATCAAACACATATCTTTCTTATAGCGCTATGTGTTTGATGTGTCCCCCTACCGAACAGTCCTAATTGAATAATTTGGATATACCCCACTCACATAATACTCCCACCATGTTTGTCTTAAATCCATCAATATAATACATTATATGCTGTGATATTTTTCACCTGCAATCAAATGGTAAAATATTAAACGTGGATACATACATCATGAAGAGCTGGTCTGGTCCCTCAAATGAAGACAATATCAGAAAATAACAGTGATATTGAATTATTCGTTAAACTTTTCAGTTAAACAAGTCAGAAGTTGTGAGAATACGTCTTTTTCGTACCATAAATTAATCCTGAGAAGGCAGCTGAACAGAAGTGAGCATAAAGAAATTAAACTGAACAAGACATTAGTGTTAATGATTTCATGCTTAGGTCAATCTCTCATTTGCTCATGTTAAACATTTCTTTTTGTTTACTTCCTGCAGACATTTATATTGTGGCGAGTCCAAACGGGGAGCAGTACGCACTGAAGCTTCACAGGCTGGGTCGTACGTCCTTCAGGAACCTAAAGAACAAGAGAGATTACCACAAACACAGGAAGAACATGTCCTGGCTTTACCTCTCGCGCCTCTCTGCCATGAAGGAGTTTGCCTACATGAAGGTGAACAAATCAGATGAAGTAGAAATAAAATGTCACCAGTTACTGTATAACACATGCAGTAGGAATTCAGTTTTGTGCATCTTTTGACTTGTCCCCAAATGTTTCAGGCATTGTACGATCAAGGTTTTCCTGTTCCCAAACCTGTGGACTACAACAGACACGCTGTAGTGATGGAGCTCATCAATGGATATCCACTGTATGTAAACAAGTCTTGCTTCTGTCTTTCTTTAGAATATTATGAAGTTCACTCTTTCTACTCTCTGTCTATTTATATAATGGGTTTGTATTGCTTCTCTCTTCCAGGTGTCAGGTACATGAGCTCCAGGATCCATCAGGCCTGTACAGTGAGTTCATGGAGCTCATAGTCAAACTGGCCAATCACGGCCTGATTCACGGCGACTTTAATGAGTTCAACCTCATGTTGGATGACCAGGACCACATCACACTGATTGACTTCCCTCAGATGGTGTCCACATCACATCTAAATGCTGAATGGTCGGTGTTGCTGCCGTAAATTTAAAAATCAACAGTTAAAATTGATAATTAAAAAAAGATGTAAATGTTCTTTTCTCAACTTTTGTTTCCAGGTATTTTGACCGAGACGTCAAATGTATCAGAGATTTCTTTGCAAAAAGATACAATTATGAGAGTGAGCTCTTTCCAACCTTCAAAGACATCAGGTAAGTCCTTTTTTTGTTTTAAGATATTTTTTGACATATCTTGTGTATTGATGGGACAGTAAAATGAGGAGAGAGAGCAGAGAAGACACACAGCAAAGGGCCTGTGCTGGATGTGTATATAATATATATATTTATTTAGTGGGAACATCGAAATCTCTCTCCTGTTGTCTACATTGTTTTATCAAGTAAAACTATTCTTTTTTCTTTGTGATTTCTACTGCTCTAACCAAAACAAAAATAAATTGCCGAAGATAATGAAAATGTTTGAAGTGGAAACGCCTCTGTAATGATCTGCTGTTGTCACTGTCGTCACCCAATCACAGGCGGTCATGTTCTCTAGACGTGGAAGTCTCAGCTAGCGGCTTCACCAAAGATCTGCAGGAAGACAGCGAATTTCTACACCCAGCAGGACCTGATGGAGAGGAAGATGAGGATGAAGAGGAGGACATAGATGAAGAGGCAACAGATGAGGAAGTAGAAAGAGAAGAGGAGAATGTGGACATGGAGGAATACAAACATGCAATGCTGGAACTAGAAGGTCTGAAAGTCAGTGATGCACATGAGGATGAAGAAGAGGAGGAAGAGAGTGAACAGAAAGAGACTGAAACAGCACCTGTTGTCACAAGTGATGAAAAACCAGAGGAAGGCTTAGAGGAAGAGTTGAAGGAAGCAGAGGATGAGTGTCCAGAGCTGGAAGAACTTTCTACCTCCAACAAAGAGTTCAAACCCTTCAGGTAATGAAAAGTCAACACAATAAAACAAAAACACAAATCTTTTGGTCTGTTAATAGTAGAGTTTGACAGCGAGACAACACATCAATACATTTCAAAGACACACAGTCACATCAAATGGCTCATAAAGGCTCAAAAATTGTACTAAAACTACACTGGTTGGTGGAGGAATACAATCACAGGGTGGTCATTTTATTTTTCTTTGTGTTTTCTCCTCCAGAGACTCGGACAGTCTCCTACACTTGGCAGAACACAGGAGGAGGAGGACTGACAGTGAGGGCACAATGGGCAGCATAGGGAGCTGCTCTACCATACCACCAGTAAGTTCAACACACTCACAGAGCTGTCTGTACTTGTATTATAAAGGAGGAATCATGGTGCGAGCCCGCAACATAATTACAGTACCATTACAAATACTGATTTGATCTCCTATTTGGACATTTTACCACAAACTGTAGCAATACTAGTACACACTTTTGGGCTAAAACTGATATTTCCTGCGTTGTTCCTAAAGAGTGTTCACATGCTGTTTCAGTTTGTGAAAGAATTAAATGTGTGACTCGTAGCAGAGGCAACACATCTACATAGTGTTCTGACATTCGTCTGTGGTAACCTGCTGTGTCCGTGATTGTGTGTGTGTGCTGCAGGAGGTGGTCCGTGAGAAAGTGCGGAGGCAGCTCAGCAAACAGCAGAAGGCGGCACAGAGGAGACGTCTGCAGAAGGGAGAGGCCAACTTGGTGACTAAATCTAGGAGGGACAACCAAAACAACATCAAGTCTAGTATGGAGGGCGCTGACTTCTGGGGATGAATGGGACTGCAGGGATGGGCAGACAGCATTCATGTCAACATGCCTTTTGGTATGGTTAACATGCATGCGACATGGGTCATCTGTCACTGTCTGAAGAGTTTCAAACCCAACAAGACTTTCAGGACAGAAAAACCTGAGAGAGGAATAACAATTTAGATCTGAAGTGAAAACTGTGTGAATATATTTCCCTGTTTTTCACTAGGTGGCTCCCCTCAATGTATGATGATGAGACAATTTTCTGTCTGAGCTGCTGTGGACTATAAAGCTGTAAACACAGTCTATTGTCAGTGTAATTAATCAATTTGACAATTAAACCATTTATATGTTACTGCTGAGTTATGTTTTTCTGTCCAAATTAATGTTTCAACAGGAAAATATGTTTGCCAATCAAGTTTTATTTTAAATTGACACTCGTGTCACACATGACTAAATAATGTACAATATTCCTTAAACAGACAGAAATGTAAAGACTTACCTGGAATGGAAGTTTCAAGTTCATTCTCAGTTTGCACATACTGACAGAGTGACTAATGTGGGTGTGGATTTACCAAATGCATTATGGGAGCGCTTTTCTTTATGCAAATCTCATTGTTCACAGGTCTCCAACTATTATGCTTGTTTGAATAGTTTCCTACCTCCATCCTCCCAGCTGCCAATCAAAAAAGTCAAGATTGACAGGCATGTGAGCCACATAAATGTTCCAGAACATGTCAGTATATTTACTATAAAAAGTTCCAAGGAAAAGATATATATACATGTTCACTCTCTCCCTCTCTGACACATTTTATCAGAGGGTGAGACATGAAAAAGACGAGAGGAGAGAACCTGGGAGCTGAAGAAACAGCTTCTCCCTCAGTATTTGGTTCATTTATGTAAGAGGCTTTCAGAGAGCAGCTGAATTCAGACCCGAACAATGGCCATTCATATTGAAGAGGGTGAATGGAGCTCAGACTCTGGGCTCAGTGGGCTCAAATTAGTGTGTGAAGTCAAAACTATCCCACTCCCCCACACACACATCTCAGACACTACATGTTGGACAGAACTCTTTCTTCATGCTCCTGGATACTGGCATTAGAAAGAAGCAGCTAGTTATTCTCACAGAGCTGTTTATTATTTTCATGTTCCTCAAGACGGGGCGTTGTGTTGTCTGTGGTTCAACTTGACAATTTTGTGCAGGTCTTCAACTATCCAGCTCTGTTCAGGGATTAGCCAGCTGCAAGGCCAGAGGGGAGGGGCTCAGCATTCCTGCTCTGCACCTCTGTGTGAAAGTGTGTGTGCATGTGTAGAAGGAGTGAGGGGCCCTCGGAGCTAATTGGCAGTGAGGGTTACAAAGGTGGTCTGCTTCAAAAGAGATGCTGGTGAGATGTTCACATAGGAGAAGAAGTGGCGAACGAGAGAGTGGTGATTTTTGATTATTTTTTTAAATGTTCCTGTTCCGAGCCGTGATGAAGATGGTGGTTGCTCATTTCTGAGGACGTCTGCACTGTTCTGATGGACGGCTCTGGAGAAGCACATGGGAGCTGAGGAGAGAGGACTGACAGAGATTCAAGTGGCTGTGGAAGTATAAGTGCTGAAAGAGGATGAATAAACTGAGAGCGGAGGAGAGCATCATGTCATACCTGTCGCGGAGTGAGACTGACACCAGCCCCAAAGACCGTGAGTTCAGTTTTATATATCAGACTGTTACAACTTCCATCTGTGTTCACCACTGACCTGATACTGACGCAGTAAAAAAATTACAAAAAGTATGAGATTCATTGTTTTCTAACATTCTAGCTGAATTTTCCTTTGAGTATGTTGCCTGCAACAAGTGTCTGTCAATTGTTTGCTACATGGGAAATGTTCAAACCTATTTCAGGGCCAGAAAAAGATGATTAGTTGAAGGTATGGGATGTTTCCGTGCAGTTAATGATTCTACTTAAGTAAGCATAACTCCGACTGGCTGTATTCATATGTACCACATTTCTGGTTTTGATGACCACTCAAAGCACTTAAATGTAGAGTTTTTCCCATTCACCCCATTGGGGTTCAGCATTTGCCCAAGGACACTTCACTTAAGTCCCCCACTGGGATCAAACTGCCAACCCTCTGGTTAGTCGACGACTAATATAATTTACATAAATCTGACTTGTATATTTACTGCAGGTTAACATTTACAAGGTATTTTACCAAAGTTTTCTCTGACCTTTCACTAAAAACTTCACCATTAATTATAACCCAGTATTTATAGGACTATTTTATGCATCAGACTGGAAATCTAGACTGATGAATAGTGTCTCCTTGAGATAAATTCTGGCCTTTACAGTCCATCAGTTCACTTTCTGTCGCGCTCAGCACCGTCACTCTTCTCTTTGACGTCCACCATGTGTGCAGTGAACGTGGTGGCCATGCTCCATAACTTCTGGGAGCAGAAGCAGACGAGTCAGTCGAGTGGTTCCCTTAGTGAATCAGGAGCTTCCAGTGGTGACACAGCCGTCCAGACAGAAAGCTTGCTGTTGTATGAATCTGCACCGTCACCTGGTCCCCCGTACATCTGCTACGTCACCCTTCCTGGAGGAAGCTGCTTCGGGAACTTTAAGGTGTGTTTGTCATCATCATTGCTTTGTCGTAACATTTCTCCTGAAGCTGGTTAATGTAAAAAAACGAAATGAAAACTAGTTATTCATAAAATGCTGTTGTTGTAACCTGTTGTAAGTGACCACAAAAAAAAAGTCAAGGGTTTTATGATAGTTGAGGTAATGTTCCTGAGTTTATTCTAATGATAAAATTACAGAGAACATAGACAGTGAAAATTTAATTTAAGTCACCAAAACATTCCAGTCTATGTAAATAACTTGTATAATCTTGTCAAATTGTATCACGTCAGCTTCCACTTTCAGAGGTGGGTACGTACATGCAACACTTGAAGGCCTTTCAGTGGGAATAAACACACACTCACATACACACTTTTGAGGTTGTTCTCAATTGATGTTGCCCAGTTTAAATCCCATGATGCCTCTCAATGGGCTCATTGTGACCCACACAGCAGCTCCCCAGCTCAGAGCAGGCATGTGATTGGTTATCTGTGAATGCCTCTAATGTCCTGATCTCATTGGTCTCACTTCTGATCCCATGATTAGCTGTAGTGAAGTGTTAAATCATCATCATTTTAAGAGTGTGTGCCCATTTAGCCCTGGAATTTCTCTTTGAAGTGACACATCCGTTTCCCTTCCTACTCCTCTTGACATTGAGACCCTTCATGTTCATCCTCTCCTCATCTTCAGGTGTGTGACACTCAGGCAGAAGCTCGGAGGGACGCAGCTCGCGTGGCCCTGATGAACTCCCTCGTGAACGAGCTGCCGTGTCGACACATCAACTCTCAGTTCATCACTCAGAGTTTGCAGCAGGCGGCCACACACAGTGCTGTGAGTGTGACAGTCACTATTACACTTAGTTGTGACGACACAGAAGAAGAAGGAGTCTCGTCATGAATGTTGACCGTTGTCTCTGTACAGGTCTCTACAGAGGATGCGTGTGATTCAAGCACCAGTATAGGAACCTACAGTTTGCTCCTCCACTCCTACATAGGAAGGACAATGCTGGAGTTCCAGGTAAAACATAAAACTAAACTTTGTAAACTTTGTTTTCCTTGTATCTGTGCTCATAAATCTTCTGAGGCCATGTGGTAATTGTGTGAAAGATCTATTTAAAGTGTGAAGTGCTTATTTAAAGTAGGGGATCTTGAATATACTTGGACCCCAAATTACAGCATTGTCATTTTATATAATTTGGAGTTATTAAGCCAAACATAGCAAAACCCACAACTGCTGGTAATTCCAGCATACATTGTTATCATTGCGCTCCTACTCTTGTTTTTGCATTTTTATTCCCATCTCACTCGCTCTGAGTAAGACCCCGGCAGGAAGTCTTGGTATGAAACACCTAATATGTCTACCTTAGTGTAAATAAGCATATGTCTGCAGACAGAGGGTTGTTATTAGGGGGAAACTGGTTCATTATGCTTCCAAAGCACGACTCATAAAAAATGGAGAGCTTCCAAGTAATATATACACATCCATATGTGCACAAATGTACTATACATACATTGACACTGAAACTTAGTCACACGTAAAAGCCTGCACGCACAGCACAGCATCAACCATCATGTATGTGACTTTCAGTGCTTTCTAATATATAGAGTTGGTAGCAAATATGTGGTAATCGAACAGACTCAAATAGCAATAGCATAAGGTTGATGAGCAGCTGGAACCAGAGTAAACAGGCAGTGCAGCGTGGACTTCAACCCCAGACAAGTTACGTGTCACATTTTCCATCTGTGCCTCATTAGGTCAATTTCAGACTCTCTGTTTAACTCTAATGTCACCAGCTCTTAACACAGGGTAGCTGTTCAGCCAGACAGTGTTTTTATAAATGACGATGGATCCTACCTGGTGCATATCTATTTACAAAATCTTTTCAAACCAGTCATCCACAGTTTAGGTCATCATGGGTTGTCTTTGTCAGACATACGTGCACAGAGCTGGTGTTAGGGTTTGTTATTCAAGTCATTAACTGAGGAGTTGCACAGAGTTGCAGGAGTGTGTGTGTGTGTGGGGGGGGGGGGTTAGGGTTAGATTGTTGCCTCACCCACTCATTCTCCCTGTCTTGCTCGCTCCCTACACAGGAGATGATGACAGTCTTTCAGCTGTTGCACTGGAACGGGACACTGAAAGCACTGCGGGAGAGGCAGTGCTCTCGACAGGTACAGGCCTTATCTAACATCTCAGTTCAATCAGGAGAGACTACAGTTAAAAAAGGAAGAGAAGAAAGTGAAGTGATATAAGTGAGAGTCCATTTGGTGATTAGACATCTTGAGAGGTTGAAAGCAGGTGAGAACATGCTTTGTGTAGGAAACATCCGGTGTCTAGACACTGGTGGTGGCTTATGGGATGCACAGAATGTTCAGAATCTGTGATGAGTGGACAGGATATAGAGATTTGCGATTGGATGATTGGGGTGATTTGGGAGGAGGAGGTTCACAGGGAAGCATTGAAATGACAGCTGACAACAAGAGAGTGGAGAACAGATTTAAGGTTATTATATGGTCTTGACCTTATAATGTAAATTCCCTTAAGATGTATGTTGTGATTTGGTGCCTTACAAATGAGATTGAATTGATTAGAAGAGGGAGGAGAGCGAGAGAGTTAAATGGTTCGTAGAGAAAGTCATCCTGATTGAACTTCGTTCCTGGTTATAGTAAACCTTGATGAAACTTCAGTGTGATGGCTGCATGTTTTCTTTCCTCCCTCCCAGAGTGTGATTGCTTACTACGCTCAGCGAGGTCTGGATGAGTGCATGCGCAGCAGCATGGCTCTGGATTGGCTCGAGCGGGAGCAGAGGTCACCGGGGCAGCTCGGGGAGGAGCTGCAGGTGGCGCAGAGGGAGCTGGTGCTTGCCCGGCGTCGAGGCATAGAGCTGCGCTTCTACAAGGAGAAGACGGAGATCCTCAGCTTGGCTCTGAGTCAAGCTTACAGTCACCACACATCCGAGGCCTCGAGCCCGACGCAGAGTCACACCTACGAGCATGAACAATTTCCTTTACACGCATTATACAGCCAGGAAGCAGAAGTCCAGATCACACCGCCCTGCAGTCCATCACCAACCCTTCATAAAAACACAAAGCAAACACTCTGGCAAAACTCTGGCAAACACTTGGCCTCCAGCAGTCCTTCACCACGCTCACAGCAGAATTATGGGACTTTAAAAAGAATGAAGAAGAAGGGTGAGGATGGACGATATAAACTTTCATTTGACTCTGAATGAGCTTAACGTCTGCCACTCGAAATGTGAGAGAACAGAATGTATCCAGCAAGGTCACTGTCTTCAGGTTTTTTCATCAAGAGCTAAAAATACTTTGTGCATATGTGTATTAATAATGCTCTAATGTAATTAACACTCTTTTATGAATATAGGACTAAGAGTTAGTGATGCCTGTGTTGCAACTTTAACCACAAGAAGTGCAGCAAATTGTTTAAATCAAGTAGTATTAATATAGTTATTGTGTATTGTACATTATCAATAATCACCATGATATCATTTTTATTAATAGGAAAATAACAGAAGTCAAATATATAAATTGATGTCATGGCTGTGCAGGCACAGTGATGAGGTATAACACATAATGAATCTACCTCAGATTGTGTTTGTCATGCTGTGCCCTAAAAAAGAGTTAAAACCACAACCTTCTCTCAGGAGCAGAAATCCGTCTGTAAACTATGGACTGTTAATAACAATGAACGTGGACTCGGGGTGCAGAAAGTGCAGCCATTGCAGAAGTTCCTCATGACCATCAGAGTTTCTATAGAAGTCTCTAAAATCACTCTCATTTGATTTATAACCTCAGTAAACATTTTCCTCAGGAGTGTATGGTCTCAATCTTTCAAGTCTTCTCCTGTACACCTAGATGTTCACTTAGTAAATTATGATTCCATTTAGACTAAAGGAAATGTTCATTGTTGAAAAAGTATTTTTTTTTGGCCCAGCCTAACCAGTTACCATTTATTTGTTTTTGTATAAAGAGCATCTCTGTCGTATAGACATATATGATTATGATATTACAATGTCACCCATAACTTAAAATACAGGAATTTTAGAGTTGTTTAAAGTATTGAGTAAACTGTTAACTAATGCAGCTCAGGGCTTCTCCCTGCCTCACTCTCACCTGATGTGTTCATACTTACTGGATACTGAGCAACTGAAGTGAATGCTTTATAAAGGGAAACATTTTGCTTGTGTCTTGACAGACTACATGTTGGAGAATATTATTTACACCAATTTAGATTATTCTTATACTTTTCTTGCATGGGTGACATAGTTTTTTGATAAGGAACCATCTATAGAGGTTTTATAAGCGGTTATTAATGCTTAATAAATCACTTACTAACATTATAGATGGATAATATCTTTCCACCGCTGACACGCCATTTTCCTCATCATAGGTAGAATAAATGTGCAGCATTCACAACACACAAGAGAGGAGGAGAAAGAGAAAAGGAAAAGCAGAGAAGAGATCTGTCTTTCTGACTGTCTATCTGTCTGTCTTTCTATAACATGGTTTTATTTGACTTTTATTTACTTTTTATCTCAGTAAATATGGAAACTTAAACAGACAAAACCATTCATTGACTTTCTCTGGAGACAGTGGACCTAGTTTTATCCACATTATCCTTTATTCTAAATTCAAATTTTAAAAAAGCAGGTTCCCACTTCTGCAATGAAAATGTCTGATTAATTACATTGACTCTGATTCATTCCAGACATGATGAATACACAGTCATTACAAAGAAGATCCAACTAGGAATCTTTGTCCAAATGATTATTCAGTTGTCGACTACATTCTTTAGTTTCTTCACTTCATTGAAGTTCATTGTCTTCAAGTTTAAAGCTCAGTTAACTCATAGAGTTTTACTTTAGAACAACTGGATGAACTTAGAATGACTCATGAAGTAGTGATGCTTCGGTAAAATCAGTTTCAAAGCAGAATTGAAAATTATGTTTAAGCTCAAACTGAAATGAAAATGATTATCAGAGTGGGTTGAAAGGCACTTTTTGACTCTTTGTTTCTGTCCATCGTTGTGTCTGTGAGGGAGTTTGATGTAGTTTCACGATGTCCTGATGGTCCTGGATGAATATCTTGATCTAACAGGGAGACAGTAGGAAACAATGATTATTGTCTGTTGCCTGTGGCTATTTGTCACCATCTCTGTCAGGGTACGTACCTTCTCCAGCTGTTTCTCAGTGTCATTCATCCCGACACCTTCTTCTCCTTCTAATTTGCCACCTGTCGTTTCGTAGAAGTTGAGAGTTGCCATCTTCATCTGTCCCAGGAGGAGTATTTTCTTTGCAGCTGTTTCCTGAATGTGGTTCCACTTCCTTTCCTGTGTGAAGACGGGGACAATTGAGTTACGTACAGGAGATATGTTCAACCTCTAAGCATCATTTGATTTGGTGCATATGACTCAGGATGATGTGTGGTACCCAGATCAGAGCTTCAGAGCGTGTCTTGTCCAGCCTGGCCTCAAGCTGGGACAGCTGGTTGCTCCTTTGCAGCTGCATCAACTCCTGCTGGTTATCCAGAGCTGCGAGAGCTTTTCTCTGCTGCTCAACCTGCTCCTCTGCCTCTCTCTCCCTCTGACAGAGCTGCTCTCTCAAGTGCAGCTGACTCTCCAAGTTATCTGCCAGCAAATCTGCATCTTTGAACTGTGACACACGCACACACACACACATGTTGAAGCTGCAGTCATAAAATGTACCATCATTATCTAATCAAAACATACCACGGTTTTCAAAAGAGACATTTCTACAAATTACTACACTCATCCAGATTGTTAGCAGGATTATACAAAAAATACTGAATGGTTAACCACAAAACTTGGTGGTAGGATGTGATATGGGGGGTCAGGAAAGAAAGCAACTACATATTGGTGCGGATATTGGTCTGGATCAGGGGACAGATCAGGGACATTTTTTGACCCTTTTTTTTAACATTGTGAGATTGTGTTTCTCAACATTTCCCTTAATTCCTCAGAGAATAATTCATTGATAT